>NC_041395.2:187808073-187970573 GCF_900747795.2 Erpetoichthys calabaricus
CCAGTAAAAATAGTTGCCTCAATGACGTTCTTTTGCAGACACGTGACCTGAAGTCTCGTGCCGTCACAAAGTTTCAGTGGCTGTACGCAAATCCACAATCGGTTTCATATTGTTTTCGTACCTTATCAATTGTGTAATGTGTTTTTTGAACAGGTTTGATTCATCGAAGTGATCACTCCTGCTGCGTTCAGTCACTTCACGTGAGCCGCTGTCTTGTGTGATGTCGCGATGTCCACGGGTTTATTTAATGACCCGGCAGTTAAAAGTTTCTTGCTACAGCAATTTTAACTCTATTACAAAGTGATCCAAACTGTCGTTTATACCTCGTGTCTTCTCATTAAACTTGTATCTCGCGAATATGGCATTGCAAACGGCAGCGGGTCAGTTCGCGTGCTTACGTGGGAGGCGTGATGACGCGATATATTTTGATATATATCAAAATACCCGCACTTCGCAGCGGCGAAGTACTGCTTTAAAAATTTTATTAAGAAGAAAAGTAAACCTTTTTAAACTGAGGAAAATGAACCGGTTGTAATATGACCATGCTGTGTGCTAAGTTTACTCTTGAGCATGAAATCTAACGTGGTTTGTGCCCTTCAGAATGAAAACAGTTTGCATTTACCTCTTTAATAAAAGGCGAGCTTTTAAGCCTAAGAAACCACCCCGTAAATGCACACGTTTAATTGCACATGTGTTGATATGTATGCTTGCACAGTATTAAAAGACACTCAAAAATTAACGTCATTTACCTTCGTTCCCGCGTTTGACTCGTGCTGTAAATCTCTTCCTTGTTTTTAGTTCACGTGATTACGTAGGAGGCGTGATGACGCGATACGTGACTCCGCCTCCTCCATTAGAGTATATGGACAAAAAACAGGTTCCAGTTATGACCATTACACGTAGAATTTTGAAATGAAACCTGCCTAATTTTTGTAAGTAAGCTGTAAGGAATGAGCCTGCCAAATTTCAGCCTTCTACCTACACGGGAAGTTGGAGAATTAGTGATGAGTCAGTCAGTGAGGGCTTTGCCTTTTATTAGTATAGATAAGAGATGGAGAAGCGAATTAAATGTGGTAATAGTTATTTCTCTTATTCTAAAATAATATTGATCAGATCCTGCCAGGTTTTGAAAAAATTTTGTACAGATCCTCTAACTGAGAATTTGATTTTTTCCAATTTCAAATAATATAAAACATCAGTTTCCCACTGACTTATCAGAGGAGAGTTAGGATTCTTCCAATTTAACAAAATAAGTCTGTGTGCCAAAAGTGTAGTGAATGCAATCACCGTTTGCTTGTCCTTTTCCAATTCAAGTCCGTCTGGAAGAACACCGAACAGAGCTGTTAGTGGGTTAGGAGGGATTGTGACCTCAAGGCTGTCTGAAAGGCACTTGAAAATTTTTGTCCAAAATGATGTTAATTTGGTGCAGACCCAGAACATGTGACCCAGTGAGGCAGGAGCTTGGTTGCAGCGTTCGCAGGTTGGATCTTGCCCTGGAAACATTTTGGACAGTTTTAAGCGAGACAGATGAGCTCGATACATAATTTTTAGTTGAATAATTCTATGCTTTGCGCATATGGAGCTCGAGTGAATTCTCTGCTTTGCTACCTTCCACTCCTTTTCTGATATATTGATTAAGAGATCTTCTTCCCAATGTCCTTTCGGATCTTTGAAAGGTAGGGACTCTAATAAGATTTTAGATAATGCGGAAATGGTGCTTAATTCCTTGGCAATGAGCAGTATTTTTTCCAGCATTGTGGAGGGTGTGAGGTGGGGAAAATCGGGCAATTTCTGTTTAACAAAATTTCTAATTTGAAGATAGTGAAAGAAATGTGTAGCTGGGAGGTTGAATTTTGAACGTAATTGTTCAAAAGCTGCAAATATGTTGTCTATATAAAGATCTCTGAGCATTTTAATCCCAAAACTTTTCCAGGTATTAAAAACTGGATATGTTTGCGAGTGTTGAAAGAGGTGGTTTTCTTGCAGAGGTGCCACCGATAAAGATTTTCCATCTTAAAATGCTTTCTATTTTGGTTCCATATTCTAAGTGAGTAAAGCACAATTGGGTTATTAGTATATTTGCGATAACTTGCATTTATTGGAGAGCAGAGCAGGGAGTATAAAGAAGTACTACAGGATTTTATTTCTATTGCGGACCAGGCCTGTGTATGTTCATTTATTTGTGTCCAGGTTTTTATGGCTTGTATGTTTGCTGCTCAGTAATAAAACTGAAAATTAGGTAGAGCCATGCCACCTTCTGCCTGAGGTCTTTGTAGGGTTGCTCTTCGGATACGTAGGTGTTTTGAGTTCCAAATGAATGAGGTTATTATTGAATCTAATTGCTTAAAAAATGATTTATTGATATATATTGGAATGTTTTGAAATAAAAAAAGAAGTTTAGGAAGGATATTCATCTTAACAACGTTAATTCTTCCGGCTAGAGTGAGATGAAGGGTTGACCATCTATCCAGGTCTTGCTTAATTTTTTCCATACAGACGGCAAAATTTTGTTGATAAAGAGCTTTATGTTTACTTGTGATATTTACCCCTAGGTATTTAAACTGATCTGCTATGGTAAAAGGTAGGGTGTCCAATCTGATATGCTTGTGAATTCACTGGAAAGAGTATACTTTTATTCAGATTAATTTTAAGACCAGATATCTTTTGAAATTCTGTTAGTGCTGTTAGAACTGCAGGGACAGTGTTTTCTGGGTCTGATATATATAAAACCATATCATCTGTGAATGATGAAATTAGAGAATATTTGCAGGTGGGAATCTACTTCTTTCATTATCATATCAGAGATTGGAGTAACTTAAATGTCAAACCTGATTGAAACAAAAATGTTGTGAATTAAGAATTTTTACTTTTGAGAAAGAGATCAGTTCTAGTTCAAATAGTTGTATACCAAACTATTTTATTTTTATTGCCAAACTATTTTATTTTTATGTAAAAATGATAACATAACAGTAAACAGTATTCTGTATATCTGTTTACAAACTGGTGCCAGAATTACATGAAAAACATATTAGCTGAGGTAAAATTAAACTGCAGGAACTACTGTATAATATGTTTTGCTACTTTGTTTTAATCATGTTAAGGCCAAAAGGACATGAAGAAACTTTAAATAGTGATGGCAACATGAAGCTAATAAAAAACATAAAAACTTTGTAAGCATTACCCATCACACACTGTGAACAAGTGGAGAACATAAACACTCTATATAGTAAACAGCCAATTCAAAATCAAGCTGTCACCCAAGAGCTGAAGCAATGACATAACAAAGGTAGACTGTGTGTTACTATGCCTGGCTGCTCCTTCCCCATGACCTTCATGTATGCAGGAGTCCCCATGTGTTAAATGAATGGATATAAATTCCAGTTTCACTTTGACAGAACAGATCTGATGTTTGGAGTATACAGTATAATGAAAAGGTTAATAGTACAAATGTTGTTGACAACTTGCATCATATGGCTTAGCTGTTGTGAGCATTATGTTTATTTACACACTACACTTCAAGCCTAACTCCACTAATGGTGCAGAGTCATTAAACTTTAGTTATACTGAACTCTGTATTGTGCTCTATATTGCTTTTAAAGTTCAATTTCAATTAAATTCAGTTTATTTTTGTGTAAAGCTCTTCACCGAGTACAGAAGCAGAGCACTGCACTGTAACAATTTCAGGTAAAATGCAAATATACTATACATTTCAAAAATTACAAAATAAAGAATTAGTACACATAAAGACTCAAATTTTTTAGAACACACTGAAAACTAGTTTGAAACTGAATAACATAAATGGAAACCAACAATATATGTCCATTACTTAATTGTTGAACTATGGCCACCATTCCTAGAGAAAATAAACCTCTGGGGGTCCACGGTCAATTTTAAGAGAGAAAGACAAAGACAGACACAGTCACAGAGAGCTGACGAATATTATGCTTCAGTGTGTTCTCTATACACCTCCAAAATGGAGCCACTTTGTTTATATTTTTATGAATGATGTTTTTCTCTTCATATATTATATAGTCTATTGTCTTTAAAATAATACTTATGTTAACCTGTGGGCAGTAAACTACAAGAGTTATCAGAATGGACCTAAAATGGAAACGCTTTTAAGCTGTACACTCGTTTTTCCCACAACAACTAAAACTAAACTAAAACCTGGTGCTTTACAAAGCATAAACTAGAGTATGTTTGAAAATGTCTTAATTGTCAAAGAACAAGCACATGAATGTATATTTCAGGACTGCAAGTTCCCGCAATGCAGCAATATGGCTGCCTTATTGAGTTTCAATTCATTTTCATCAAATCTGTAAGGTTTGATTTAGGAATAATTATGTTAGGTAGAATGCTCAATGGGGGCTGAGTGGACAATTGGCCTTGGAACCCCTGCAGATTTTTTTTTCACCAGGCTAACTGGAGTTTATTTTTTTTGTTCTTTCTGTCCTCCTGGCCATCTGACCTTACCTTGTGGTGTTGTTATTTATTCTTTAATATTATTGCTTATTTTTAATTGTTTTCTCATCTTGTAATTTTCTTTTTGTCATCTTGTAAAAGCACTTTGGGCTACATTGTTGTATGCAAATCTGCTATATTAACAAGTGTTGTTGTTATTTTAGGTCAGATCAATATTTATTTTGTAGTGCACTTCTATTTACAAATTCCAAGCCTTCTGTATATAAAAAAACACCAAAAATATGCACCATCACAGTAAAAACATACAATATGTACATTGAAATATACATATACCTATACATCCTTCATATTATGTTAAATAAAACTCATAGATATTGACTGCATTATTGAAAATGTATGATTTTGAAAATTGGTTCTGACTTTTTGGTTAAAATATTCTTTACTGTGCACAGTGATTTTTAAGTCAGGAAATTGTGGGGGAAACTTGTATTAGGATTGAAGTGTTTTTTCTGTACCACCTACATAATTTTAAAACATTTTATAAAGTTATAGTAAATATAAATTAGCAAGAGAAAAGAGGTTCTGTACTTGCTACTCTAATTTTTTAAATAAGTAACGGTCTTTTCATTCCATCCGTTCTTTCCTTTCAGACAGAATCATTAAACTATTAATTCCATGTTACTTATTTTGGCTACAAATGAAGCCTGGAAACAATGCTGATGGTGTTATAATTCAGCATTTCTTAAAATTAATGTTACACACTGGGTTTTCATTGTATTTTTGCACCCTAACAAGAAGTCTTCTTCTCATTAAATGTCCATCACAAGGAATGCACACACTTTTACTGCACCAACTTGGTGTTGCCAGTTACACTAACACATGCACCTTGGGAGGTGGTAGGAGGACTCTCAATCCCATGGGAGAATTAGTAATACTGTACACAGACAGAGCCTAGGCCCAGGATTCAACACCAGGGCGCAGGAGATGTGAGGCAGCAGTGCTAACTACTGTGCCAGCTATAGTTGTTTAAAACTGCAAATACTGTAGATTCTGAATATACAAGTCTCTAGAGGTGATGTGCACTGCCCTGTAGTAAAATTAAATCTAGAACTACTACTGCTTTAGATCTTTGGTCAGACAGCTTTTTTAGCCTATTCCTATTAAAAATAAGCAATGTTATAGCTACATACAAATGTATTAAAAAATATTTATTCATATACACAGAAATTCATGGAGAATCTATCAGTTTTGGCATAATGTTCATTTTAATTTGATTAATGCTTACTCTAAAGTAATGTTAATGGAACATAAGACCATTTTATGAGTTTCTGTTTGATACTTTCCAAAAGTCTGACTGCAACTTTAAGCTGTTATGTAATTAAGGCCCAAGTATGTAAATAATGCAACACAGTGAAAAGGAAAGTTTTAAAGTTAACGCTACATGAAAGGTTATTTCCTAGAAAGAAAATACTCTTGCTCAAATTAATTGATCCCCAAAATCTTCTGTAACATATCCATTATGGGTTGGTTATATGAAGCAAGGAATCAAGCAAGGGGACAGTCTTTTTTTGTTGGAATGTGATTGAAAGGCTCACTTTTAACAATGAAAGAATTGTGGATAAAGGGCATTCAAATGTGCTGCCCTAAGTGAAAGGAATTAGAATGTATTTAGTAACACAGTCATTTAATCCATATGGCATAAAGAAGCACTAAGTATTCGCATCAGACATACCAAATGCCTTTTCAGCATCCACAGAGAAAACAGAACCTAAGGATGTGGATTATGAGTATGACTTCTGTCTTTTAAAAACTGTAGGCCAAAATGAATATCTGTCAGAATATTCTAAACAAATATCCATAGATAGTATTTATATTCCTGTAAACAAAATGGAAAGTATTCATATTTAAAACACTATGAAAAGTAAGAATTGTGTAAATGGTGAATAATAAAGATACTAGGGTGCTCCACCCCCTGCTCGCTTCGCTCGCCCACCCCCAGGTTTAGTTAACCAGATATATAATTTAAAGAGATTGTTATTTTCATGGGAATTGTTACATATGCATTTTTTTCACTTTTACTTTAAAACTTTAGTAAAAACAATATTTTGAATGAACTTTTCTTCAAGATTGCATTGAATTTTGATTCTGTGTTTGGACTTATATCGCGGCAACGCAACGTATAACTGCTTGTGAGTGAATATCATTTCTTAGTCTCTAATAAATAAAAGAGTTTTTCATATGTTTGTCCATGCTGTTTCTTCTTCGCTTACTCGTTGATGTGTCATCTAGAACAGGGGTCCCCAACCACCGGTCCGCGATCCACTACCAGGCCGCAGCCGTCTGACAGCCGGGCCACGAGAGAACTGCCGGCAACGGAGACTCACTCAGACTTTTCAGAACGCTTGGCGGGCGGGGCTTTGCAGCGGCACAGAGAGAGGAGAGAGACCGAGGAGAGAGAGTATTACAACAAAGTATTTTTATGGTCCCGACAGTTTCTCCATATGACACGAAACTATAGAAATCTCGTTACTACGAAGTACATTCAGCAGATGCTTTCATTACAACGAAGTGACCTTGAAATGCTTGAATGAATCATCCACAGAGCAATTAGATATGTGGTCACAGCTCAGTTGTACACATTTACACAACGATCCCCCAACAGAAACATTGTAAAAAAAAATTCTTTCTTCGAACTTTCCTCGTACTGTTTTTTTTTTTTTTTTTTTTGATGTTTTTGTTTTCTGTGGTTTTCAGTGATACCTTTTGCTTATTGCTTGTCAACATTTGAAAAACATCCATTGGAATTTAACTCATTGTCACCCTCCTATAGAAACGGCAGACACGTAAAAAAGATAGCAGTGTTAATGTTTGTGATGTGCAATCTGTAGGAATGGCAAATGCAAAGCATATGTCTTTGTTATATGCAAAAAAAGAAGAAAAATCTCGGGTTGCAAACGTATGCGAACTGCTTAATAACTTAATAATAATAGAAATGTTATGTAAATTGTGTATAAAACTGCAAAACACCCCACCCCCACCCCCCCCCCGACCGGTCCGTGGAAAAATTTGCATCTAAAAACGTGGTCCTTGCTGTCAAAAAGGTTGGGGACAACTGATCTAGAACATACAAACTTATTGTCCTGATAAAATTTATAAGAGCTGTGAGCGCAGGAAGTGTGTCTGCCAAAAGCATTCACACAACTAAGAGCTGAGAACACAGGAACTGTGTCTGACAGAAGCATTCACATGACTGAGATTAGATGACTGTGGTCTTATTTGAAAATGTTTGTAAGTAGGGCGTGAATTGGAAGAATCTAATGGCAAAAGTCACCGTCTCGTGGGACTGCTTCCAAAGGGTGTAAGTATGGCGTGACTTGAAAGAATCTCATGTTAAAAGTCTCCATCTAACGGGGCTTCATACCACGCCAATGTTTTTGGAATCTTTTGATTCTCGCTGGCAACACGAATTACACGATCTACAAGTCTCTGACTTAAACTTTAAATCTGAACAATATATTCGATCTCTTTTCGCTGTTCCGTTATTTCACCGAGTAATAATTTCCGTTTGTTTGTGCTAATGTGATCTTTACTATCCATTTTTTGAGACTTTTGAAGTTTCATACTTCCATTTTCTCTAACCTGCTCTGCATGTGTACTGCGCCAACATTTTTGAATTCTTTATGATGTTCTACTTTGTCATCTACTCCTTGTCTTTTATTTTCAGCCCCTGGCGTGGTTAAATCTCTTGGCACAAAGACTCGTCTCACGGGATGTGTAAGTGTCTCTCCCGAGAAAATCACGTCTCGTTTCCTTCCAAGATTTTTTTTTATAATAGAGAGATATTTCCCCTCCTTATGTTCACATTAAGGTCATGTAATTAATTTAATTTTTAAGATAATTTTATGGTTATAATTTTCTCAAAACAATGCAAAGAAAAGGCGATTTAGAAAATGGACTGTAATTCTAAAGAAGACTACAATCACTCTGACTTCTTTAACTGAAGTCTGACAATAGCAACTTTAAAGGAATCCAGGACAGTGACATACATATTAATTTATTAAGGAAAAAGACAAAGGTTACTTTTATACTGAAAAAAAGAGTGTCATGGTGTTTTGACTTTGTAGCATTCACTAGGTGTGTAACTGAAAAGTAAAAAAAAGGTTACATATGAAAGGAGAGAAGGAGGACACAATGCCAAAGAAAGTAAAGTAGACAAGAAGAATAGTGTGCAAAAAAGCAACCATTATAGAAGATGAAGCACAAAATTTAAACATTAGTCAGTCAGTCCTGTATAAAATGTGTGATCAGATGGTGAGAATGAGCTTGGCTCCTTTTGTTTTTATTTGAAAGTTACCTTTGAAACCCAGAGAGAGAACAACAACAGATGGATCAGTGTGGCTGTGATCAAGGGATCTGAAATGATCTATAATTGGCTTTAAAAGGTCTTTCATCTTAATGATTTTAAACATACTCCCTAAAACAATCGGCAAACCATCTTCTTATTTCAAATATGTGGAAAGCTTGACACTTTCTAGAAGAAATGCAGTAAATTAATATTTTTTGACTAGCTGAAGGCCCATTGTTTAATATTAAAATTTCAATTAAATTTTCTAGTGATAAAAGGAGGATATCTGTGTTTTGTAAAATGGGTTGTTGACAAGAAACCTGAGTAAGTTAGGTAGGTGGTCAACATAAGGACATCTAGTGTGGAATAGAAAAAAGGGCTCTCATAGAAGGATCCATGTTTAAATAGCAGAAATAATAGTTAATGTGATTGTGATTAAGACATCATTAATTTGTTCATTGCATTTGTTCTTGTTTGTATGTGCTATTTCAATATCATTGGTTTATATTTTTATTGCTATTTAAATTATATCATTGCATAGCCATTTTGTGTATTTGTTTTTCAAGGGTGCTGACATTTTATATGTCTGATTGCTATGGTTACCAGGCATATGGCACTGGCATCGTGGTAACCATGATATATGGCTCATATTAGTCAAAAATTTAATAAGACCACTTATTCTGAAAACTTGCAATTATTAAAATTAAAACATTCAGGGAAATCTTTTAATTAAGACTCTTGTTTTGTTTTTGACTTTGAATTCTGGTTAGTGTCTTGGTTTTAATGATGTTACAGTTTCACAACAGACCTCTAATTGTTTTCAGATTATTGTTTCATTAAGTTAAACTCCTATATGTTTTTTCATTTGAACTAATCCATCAGTCCAAAATCAACATCAATTGTCAAAGTGTAAAAGGAGGATGAGCAGAATTAGTGTTCCTCTCTGTGTAAATGTTGTTACGTCTGCCCTGAGGGCACTGTCCACAATATGAGAAGAGTCTACACAAAAACTACTCAGCCTGAGTGTTTCATTATGAAAGTCATCCACGTCATTGCAGAAGCGGTAGAGTCTCTGAGGTTTTAAGATGCTGTAGAGCAGGTAAATGTTTGAATCAGTTGGCTTGTTGGCTTGTACAAAGATTTCAAACCCCAGATAGAAGCTGATAGAAAATTGGATGTTAATAAGTGGTAGAGCTGTAAGATGGATGGAAACTGGCAAAATCATGAATTTCTGATGCTTGCTTCAGGAGCAGTAGGCAAAGCCAGCACAATCAGAATCAAATCATATGTAAAGGTCAGTTACATAGGTCGGTCAGGTAGGAAGAAGTGAAATCCTATTCACTTAGATTCACTAAAGTAACAACCAGTTGAGATTTGAAAGTCCCTAAAGTTCTACTCTCTACCATATTCCTTGGTAATTTATTTATTTTTTATTATTTTCTAACCTGCTTTGTCCTGAACAGGATCACGGGGGTCTGCTGGAGCCTATCTCAGCTAGCAAAAGGAGCAAGCCTGGAAGAAACCCTGGACAGGGCACCAATCCATTGCAGGGCAGATACACACACACACACACACACCAACCACACACTAGGGCCAATTTAGGATCTCTGATTCACTTATCCTGAATGCCTTTGGACTGTGGAAGGAAACCAGAGCACCCGGAAGAAACCCATGCAGACATGGGGTGAACATGCAAACTCCACGCAGAGAGGACCCGGGATGTAGACCCTATTCTCCTTACTGTGGGGCAGTAGCACTACCACTGTGCCACCGTGCTGCCCATTTCTATGGTTCTTTTTGTAAAAAACGATTTCTAACATTTCTCTATTGTTGTATTTAGCCATTCTCTATTATTTGTTATTCCTATTATATCAATAGCATCAGGGTAACCAATTTTTAATGTATTACTTACTTTGCTTTGGCTTTTAACAGTTTACTAGAGTTTTCAAAGTTATCTTGTACAGTTTGGTCCATAAATATTTGGACAGAGACAACTTTTTTCTAATTTTGGTTCTGTACATTACCACAATGAATTTTAAATGAAACAACTCAGATGCAGTTGGAGTGCAGACTTTCAGCTTTAATTCAGTGGGTGAACAAAACGATTGCATAAAAATGTGAGGCAACTAAAGCATTTTTTAACACAATCCCTTCATTTCAGGGGCTCAAAAGTAATTGGACAATTGACTCAAAAGCTATTTCATGGTCAGGTGTGGGCAAGTCCGTCGTTATGTCATTATCAATTAAGCGCATAAAAGGCCTGGAGTTGATTTGAGGCATGGTGCTTGCATGTGGAAGACAACACTCTCCAGGGGGTAGGCGTATCGATATCCAAGTCTACCATAAAGAGAAGACTGCATGAAAGTAAATACAGAGGGTGCACTGCAAGGTGCAAGCCACTCATACGCCTCAAGAATAGAAAGGCTAGATTGGACTTTGCTAAAGAACATCTAAAAAAGCCAGCACAGTTCTGGAAAAACATTCTTTAGACAGATGAAACCAAGATCAACCTCTACCAGAATGATGGCAAGAAAAAAGTATGGAGAAGGCGTGGAACAGCTCATTATCCAAAGCATACCACATCATCTGTAAAACACGGTGGAGGCAGTGTGATGGCTTGGGCGTCCATGGCTGCCAGTGGCACTGGGACACTAGTGTTTATTGATGATGTGACACAGGACAGCAGCAGCCGAATGAATTCTGAGGTGTTCAGAAACATACTGTCTGCTCAAATCCAGCTAAATGCAGTCAAATTGATTGGGCGGCGTTTCATGATACAGATGGACAATGACCCAAAACATACAGCCAAAGCAATCCAGGAGTTTATTAAAGCAAAGAAGTGGAAAATTCTTGAATTGCCAAGTCAGTCACCTGATCTTAACCCAATTGAGCATGCGGAGTGGTGGCTCTGAGGCTAGGGATCTGCACTGGCAATCGGAAGGTTGCCGGTTCGAATCCCGTAAATGCCAATAGGGACTCTGCTCTGTTGGGCCCTTCAGCAAGGTCCTTAACCTGCAATCGCTGAGCGCTTTGAGTAGTGAGAAAAGCGCTATATAAATGCAAAGAATTATTATTATTATTATTATTTCACTTATTGAAGACTAAACTTCAGACAGAAAGGCCCACAAGCAAACAGCAACTGAAAGCTGCTGCATTAAAGGCCTGGCAGAGCATTAAAAAGGAGGAAATCCAGCATCTGGTGATGTCCATGAGTTCAAGACTTCAGGCTGTCATTGCCAGCAAAGGGTTTTCAACCCAGCATTAGAAATGAACATTTTATTTCCAGTTATTTAATGTGTCCAATTACTTTTGAGCCCCTGAAATGAAGGGATTGTGTTAAAAAAATGCTTTAGTTGCCTCACATTTTTATGCAATCGTTTTGTTCACCCCACTGAATTAAAGCTGAAAGTCTGCAGTTCAACTGCATCTGAGTTGTTTCATTTAAAATTCATTGTGGTAATGTACAGAACCAAAATTAAAAAAAAGATGTCTCTGTCCAAATATTTATGGACCTAACTGTATACTTTTATTTATATAACTGTCCCTTTATGTGAAGTTCTAAATATGTCCTGTCCTAAACGTCCTACAACCCCACTCCCTAGTTTAAACAGTCTTCAACCAACCTACTCATATTCATCCCAAACACATTAGTGTCGCTTCTATTCATATGTAACTTTTCACATCAGAACAGGTCCCATCTGTTGCAGAAGGGGACCCTATGTCCCATAAATCTATGCATCTCTATCTACACAAAGATTTGAACTATGCATTAAGCCTTCTAATCTCCACAGTCTAACCCGGACTGACATGTGGCAGAACTTCAGAGAAGACCAACTTATCATTTCTTTACCTCAGCTTGGCACCTAAATCTTTAAATTGGAATTGCAGAACTGACAGCCTGCTCTTATCTATGTCATTTGTTGTAACTTGGGCAATGACAATGAAAACTGGATACACCCCTGCTCCATCCAAGAGCCTATGTCCACCGTTTTAGGTAGGTCTCCAATATGTGCACCCAGAAGGCAACACACCTTACGAAACTCTTTGTTTCTAGAGCAAGCCTGTGTCTTTATTCCCCTAATGACTGAGTTCCCCACTACAACTATTTCTTTCCTTCTTGGGACTGGTTTAGATGTGACCTACTGGAGCTCCTTTTCCCCACCTATTACCTAAGAGTTATCAAAGTAACCGTTCAACTCTGCAAGGTCCTGAAAACAGCTGAAAACACAATATAGATCTGATGCCCCTGGACAACATGAACCTGTTGCATTGAGCTTGTGTCAAACTGTGACCCACCCACCTTTTGAATCTTTAGTCTCCTCACACCACTCTGGGGGTGCACACTATCTCCCTAAAGGACACTTGGGCAAGATCTGACATTCTTTACTATGAAGCGGGCCAACTACCTACAGCTCAACTTCACTGACCCTATAGAGTTGAGGTGCTGGATCAGCTGGCATCAAACAAAGATGTAGGCCTCTTAGGATCTAACCTCACTAAGGCTAGCTTCCATAATGTCTCACATCAATACAATAACAGCTGAAATGCCTATATTTTTAAATGCTGTTTACCCGTGCCTTTTTCCTAATAGCAATGCTTGTCGGCTTGCATGTGATCATGTACCAGAGTTAACTAGTATTCTTTTAGTTTCCTACTTACTCATTCACTGACTCACTATTAACATACATAAAGCCGGCTTATTACTTACTGGCCTGATGTTGAGCTGTGCTATTATGCTGCTGGCAAAACTAGCATACACACACTTAACTCACAATTTGGGCTGATGACAAAACTTAAAAAAAAAACAAAAAAAAACACCCACAACAGAGGAAAAAAGCTGTAAAAAGAACTGTAAATAAAGTTTTTAGAAACAAAAGCTGCCATAAGAGCCATTTGTTAGTTAGGTTATGTTAACTTGATAGAATTGTTGCTTAGTTAGGGTTAACTTGATAGAATTGTTGCTTAGTTAGGTTATGTTAAATTGATAGGAATATTTTCTTTAGTTATGTTAAAAATGTTTGCCTATATATTAGTGCATAGTCTATGGGAGGTTCTGTTGTCACCCCCACAAGCTAAATTGAAAATGGAATATTCTAATTATTTCTTGTCATTCTGACTACAGACTAGTTTAGTTTATGATCTGCCTTGCAGTTGGTAAAGCATGGAGGGTAAACAGTGCATACGTACTGTATGTACAGAACGTACTGAATGTACTAAGTGAGAAATGACACAACCTTTAAGTAAAAAAATAGCTGAAGTTTAACACAAGAAAGATAAGATGGTAGAAAAAACCTTTCTTAATTTTTGCCTTTTTTTATGCGTGTTTAGTCATTTTTTCTGAGTTTTTGTGATTTGTTTCTTTTAAAAGTTTCACTAAACCTTTTTAAAACAAACTTTATTGGACTGAGAAATTACTTTTGTTACATTTTTGACTCATATTGGATCCTACATTTTACCAATTCAAACTTTTTTTCTTTCACAAGCAACATGCAGTACCCAGCTTCCTTAATATATTCCACTAGCAAGGGTGACATCAGCACACCCCAGCTTCCTTAATATATTCCACTAGCAAGGGTGACATCAGCACACTGGACATGATCCGCATGTATAAAAATGAGAAGGTTATAGTAAAAATAAAGCAGCTGAGAACCTCAAACTGAAAGCTGTTAGACAATTGGAGAGCATGGTTAATTTTATTTATATAAGAAGTTAAACCTTCATTAGCTAGCCTCACTAGTCTGTAAAGAAAGGTTAAAATAGAAGTTGGGGAACAATGCTATGCAGAAACAAGAGAGCATTCAGGATTACTCAGTTTGTGGATTATGAAAAGACCTGGTTTCAACAAGTCAGTTAGCATTAGGAGGAAAATTGTTTTTGCTAATTAAAAAGAGACGGAGTAGATACATAGAAGATAGGCTGCTGTGCTGAAGAGTTCATTTATTGATTATGCACAGTGATGGTTGTACAACTACCATACTACCATTTACTTTTGAATTCAAAGTAACTTCAATATCTGACCATTGGCCTGACTTCTCCACTGACTTACAGGATATTGTCAAAGTAAAGTCTATCATTTCTGTTTCTCAGGGGCTAAGGCAGAGCCTGGGAGAGATTCAGAGCCATGTGTATCATATCCATATTACTAACCGAGAATGGTAAACCGGATATGGACGCAGGTACCTGCCCGTGGACGCAGGAGACATAGTGCGCAGGCGCCACACAAAGCCCCCCTCCCCAGAGTGAAACGGGAGAGACTACGAACCTTCTGACATGCCGCAAGCAGGATAAAGCGAGGTCAGAAATAAAAGACAGAGTAGGAAACAAAGTAAAACGTCATAAAGAGGTTAAAGAACGGGGCCAAACACATGGAGAGCAGGTTACAGATGATGAAAACTGGAATGCAACAGCTTCAAAAAAACCTAGGCACGAAACACATGCACAGCGAGATACAGAATATAAAGGCAGAAAAAATGACAGTTAAACGTCCACACCACACAGCGGAGGCAGACCCGGAAGGTGCAGGCGCCTACATCGCGCGTTGGAAGGCGCGGGAAAGTACGAAAGGCAAAGGCGCCTACACAGCATGGTAAAACCCGAAATAATACGGAAGGCGCAGGCGTTGCCGCCATATTGTGAGTGGCACTATTGCGTCATGAAGGCGCAGGCATCACCGCCATATTGTCCGTGGCACTACAGCGGAGTGAAGTTAGGAATAATGTGTTGCTTGGGATCGTACAAAACACCGAACGCGACCTACCATCTGAAACTATGGAGGCAAAGCAGGCACGGGTTCAAACCGAACGAGCTCGACTGATGGATATACGCTTACAACGCGCGTCTCAAACCGCAGAAGCAGGGCAAGCACGGGTTCAAAACAATGCAAGCTCCTACAACGCGCATCTGAAACTACGGCTGCCCAGCGGGCACGGGTTCAAAACGCCGGGGGTAGGCGAGCAAAGCGAGCAGGGGGCGAAGCCCCCTTGTATAACCAGAGGGGTGAGATGCAATACTGCTATATTACATCTCCTACCAGGGATTGTTATTATGATGCCAGTGCTTTTGGTGGACACTTTGGGCATGCAAAGACCATTTGAAGGTGTATGCATGGTGGCAAAACCAATTTTAAAACTGGAGCAGAAAGTAATTTGTGAGAGGCCAACATAGGGGCTTTGAATATAAGTCAGGTAAGACTAAATATCTTAAGTTTACTATCACTAAGCTTGGAAAGTATAGGGAATAATGATCTAGACAGTATGATCATTAGGGAGTGATTTAGAACAGACCCCAGAATACACCAGCACAGTCCAGATAAGTAGTGAAAAGACTATTTTATTAACAAAAATAATGATAAAAGAGAGGGTATCAAGGAAGGAGTATATACAATACATACAAGAGAAAAGAAGCAATAAAATCTTAAGTCCCTCTAGGCCTTACTACACTTTCCAAAACCCTGTACCAAAAATATACAATTATTGCTCACCTTCCTACCTCTCATTCATGTTCTTCCACAAATAACAGTTGCCCTGTTCCTTCTTGCCAGTCAAGTCCTTGCCTCACCTCCTCTCCCGACATAAAGCTTGTCTGACTGAAGAGGTGGAGTCCCTTAAAAGGTTCATCTCTGAAGTACTAGGGCACAATTTGACTCTGGTGGGAAGCACCTATCTTTCCATGGAGACTATGGCAAACATTACATTTCCCAGTAGACTCTGTGGGAACCTTAAGTATCCATATTACTAACCGAGAATGCTAAACCGGATGGACGCAGGGACATCCGGCCATGGGCCGTAGCCGCAAAAAGACGTACTGCGCAGGCGCCCCAAGAAATGAGGCTCCGCGAGAGGCGGCCGCGACCACAGAAAAAAGGAGTGAGCACAGAAAAAAGGAGTCAAAGAAATGAGGCCCCGCGACCACAGAAAAAAGGAGTCAGCACAGAAAAAAGGAGTCAAACGCAGGCGACGCACATCGCCGCACGAAACCCATTGCACACGAAACTAGCACACAAAAAAAAAGAAGCCGCTTGTGCCCACCTGCAAGCCCCCCCCCCCTACAGGCACCGGATGGGACACACACACAGAGGACGATTCAACAAGCCCCTGGCACACAAAAAAAAAGAACCCAAAACCACCCCACCCACCGTACAAGCAACGGACGGGACAGACGCCGAAAAAGCACACAGCGCCGCACGAATCCCATTGCACAAGAAACGGGACCCACACAAACAGGAGGATTTAACAAGCTCCTAACACACCGAAAAAAAGAAGCCGTAACCGCCACGCCAGGCCCATTAGAGACGAGACATGGCACATGAAACGTTCACAACAACGACGAATCAGACCCACAAACACACTAACATCAATAAGAAGTGACACCCAAAGCCCCATTTCTAAAGGAACCGTCCATATTACATACGTCATCTCAACACCTTCACACTAGGCAGCATAGGTGGATCTCCTTACAATAAAGCACTATTAACCGTTCAACTGCAGAAAAGACTCCATATTAACAGTGAGTGCGATCCTCCTTATTACTTATCCATATTTCGCATGCTGAGGAACAAACAAGTCATGAATACACGCTCACGGGTACAAAACGATTCGGCTCGGATAACGGGACCAAACACACGAACCCGCATGAAACAACAAAATACACGGCGGCGCATCTGCATTACATCCTACAATAGTTCATTTGATTTTGCATCTACCGGAGTAAATATCAGGTCACCATGTGGACAAATATTACATCGCATTGGAACAGTGCACCCTGAAACAAATCAAGAACGCAAATATGCACAAATCACGTCGGCACCTACAAAGCGCTTCTGAAACCGCGGAAGAAAAAATGTCTCGGCTCCAAAAACACATGTCACTCCTTATTCCAAATACCGCTCCCAATCACAGAAACATCAGTATCCACTATGACAATGCACAGTAACAATGCATGTGACATCCCTCTTGCCACACTATTAATTATAGATGAATGTACAATGGCATCCAGTCACTTACTCAACACCATTGATAAACTTCTACAAACGTTGATGAATAATAATATTCCCTTTGCGGGAAAGGTACTTTTATTAGCAGGAGATTTTAGACAGTGCTTAACTATTACTCCACTTACAATGCGCTCAGCTATTGTTCAGTCCACCTTAAAATCCGCGGACAATTGGCATTGCGTGGATGAATAATAATATTCCCTTTGGAGTAAAGGTACTTTTATTAGGAGTAGATTTTAGACAGTGCTTACCTATTGCTCCATATGCCATGCGCTCAACTATTATTCAGTCCACCTTAAAATACGCGACGACGTCATATAAACAACACGAGACCGAACTATAATACATATACAGGCGCGAGACCTGATTGGTGATAATACGAAGAAACGAACTTTCCGCATATTAACAGTGAGTTCGATCCTACTTATTACTTATCCATATTCCTAACGATAAAGATCAAACAAGTCATCAATTCACGATCACGGATACAAAACTAGACGGCTCGAGTAACGGGACCACAAACACGCACCCGCATCAAACAAAAAAATTCACCTCGGCGCGCTTCTAAAACCGCGGAACAAAAAATGTTACGCGAACAACTGGCTTTGCTTTCTAAAGATACACTTGGTACAAAACATGCGATTTCCAGATCCCCAATATAACAATTGGTTATTACAACTAGAACATTGTACACTCACCAATACAGATAGACTTCACCCAGATATTATTACAATTCCTCAACCCTTCATCTGCGACGACTTACTTACGGAGATATTTGGAACAGAGGTCTCATTAGACCAAATGCCCCTTTTAACACAACGCACTATATTATGTCCAAAAAATATTAATGTTGATCACATTAATAACCAAGTCATTTCATTACTTCCTGGAGAGGCTCGGCTCTTTCTAAGCTCTGACAAAGTTGACTCTGATGACGACAATGAACATCTGAATTTCCCCTTAGAATATTTGAACACT
Source organism: Erpetoichthys calabaricus (assembly GCF_900747795.2). Classification (NCBI taxonomy): domain Eukaryota; kingdom Metazoa; phylum Chordata; class Cladistia; order Polypteriformes; family Polypteridae; genus Erpetoichthys; species Erpetoichthys calabaricus. The sequence goes on from NC_041395.2 coordinate 187,826,811, forward strand.
ATTAACCCAGCCGGATTACCACAACACAATCTTAGCCTTAAAAACGGAACAATAATCATGCTATTGAGAAACCTTAACACTAAACAGGGTTTATGCAATGGCACACGTTTAGTCGTCAACACCATGACACACAATGTTATTCAAGCAACAGTTCTTACAGGATCACATGCTAACAATACTGTTCTCATTCCTAGAATTGACCTTACGAGTTCTGACCTAGAATTCATGACCACAATGCATACTAAAACTGCCCCCCTCCCCGCTCTCAGGGATCTGACCACGTGTTTCGTGTGTTTTTTTCCCCCGATCTTGCCAGTCTCCATGTTGCTGTATGGCACAGAGCGGCGCTAATAAAAAAAAAACATGCGAAACACGCGGTACCTTTTTTTTTTAAATATTTTTATTTTATTAATTTTCATTGTAATCATTCCATACAAACAGATCAATTTATAACCCAACAAATTTGAAAACAAATCAAACCCAACCCCTGAGAAGGAGAGCTTAGCTAAAGGAAAATTTCTTTAAGCTTTTTAATAAGGCAACATTAGACAAAAGAAGGGGAGAAGTAAATATCTATATAAATAAGAGATGGAGAAGGGAGTTAAATGCAATAATAGTTATTTCTCTTATTCTAAAATAATATTGATTAAATCCTGCCAGGTTTTGAAAAAATTTTGTACAGATCCTCTAACTGAAAATTTGATTTTTTCCAATTTCAAATAATATAAAACATCGGTTTCCCACTGACTTATAAGAGGAGAATTAGGATTCTTCCAATTTAACAAAATAAGTCTGCGTGCCAAGAGTGTAGTGAATGCAATAACCGTTTGCTTGTCCTTCTCCAATTCCAGTCCATCTGGAAGGACACCAAACACAGCTGTTAGTGGGTTAGGAGGGATTGTGATACTAAGGCTGTCTGAGAGGCACTTAAAAATTTTTGTCCAAAATGATGTTAGTTTGGTGCAGGCCCAGAACATGTGACCCAGTGAGGCAGGAGCTTGGTTGCAGCGCTCGCAGGTTGGATCCTGGCCTGGAAACATTTTGGACAGTTTTAAGCGAGACAGATGAGCTCGATATAAAATTTTTAGTTGAATAATTCTATGCTTTGCGCATATAGAACTCGAGTGAATTCTCTGCTTTGCTACCTTCCACTCCTTTTCTGATATATTGATTAAGAGATCTTCTTCCCAATGTCCTCTTGGATCTTTGAAAGGTAGGGACTCTAATAAGATTTTATATATTGCGGAAATAGTGTTTGTTTCCTCAGAATTGAGCAGTATTTTTTCCAGCATTGTGGAGGGTGCAAGGTGGGGGAAATCGGGCAATTTCTGTTTAACAAAATTTCTAATTTGAAGATAGTAAAAGAAATGTGTAGCTGGGAGGTTAAATTTTGAACGTAATTGTTCAAAAGATGTAAATATGTTGTCTATATAAAGATCTCTGAGCATTTTAATCCCAAAACTTTTCCAGGTGTTAAAAACTGGATATACTTGCGAAGGTTGAAAGAGGTGGTTCCCTTGCAGAGGTGCCACTGATAAAAGATTTTCCATCTTAAAATGCTTCCTAATTTGGTTCCATATTCTGAGTGAGTAAAGCACAATTGGGTTATTAGTATATTTGCGATAACTTTCATTTATTGGAGAGCAGAGCAGGGAATATAAAGAAGTACTACAGGATTTTACTTCTATTGCAGACCAAGCCTGTGTATGTGCATTTATTTGTGTCCAGGTTTTTATGGCTTGTATGTTTGCTGCCCAGTAATAAAACTGAAAATTAGGTAAAGCCATGCCACCTTCTGCCTGAGGTCTTTGTAGGGTCGCTCTTCGGATACGTGGGTGTTTTGAGTTCCAAATGAATGAGGTTATTATTGAATCTAACTGTTTAAAAAATGATTTATTGATATATATTGTAGAGAAAAGCCAAGCAAAATGACACCTTTTATTGGCTAACTAGAAAGATTACAATATGCAAGCTTTCGAGGCAACTCAGGCCCCTTCTTCAGGCAAGATGTCTTGCCTGAAGAAGGGGCCTGAGTTGCCTCGAAAGCTTGCATATTGTAATCTTTCTAGTTAGCCAATAAAAGGTGTCATTTTGCTTGGCTTTTCTCTACATTCATAATGGCTAACACGGTACAGCACCCTAGTACTATTGATATATATTGAAATGTTTTGAAATAAAAAGAGAAGTTTAGGAAGGATATTCATCTTAACAATGTTAATTCTTCCGGCTAGAGTGAGATGAAGGGTTGACCATCTATGCAAGTCTTGCTTAATTTTTTCCATACAGACGCCAAAATTTTGTTGATAAAGAGCTTTGTTTACTTGTGATATTTACCCCTAGGTATTTAAACTGATCTGCTATGGTAAAAGGTAGGGTGTCTAATTTAATATTATATGCTTGTGAGTTCACTGGAAAGAGTATACTTTTATTCAGATTAATTTTAAGACCAGATATCTTTTGAAATTCTGTTAGTGCTGTTAAAACAGCAGGGACAGTGTTTTCTGGGTCCGATATATATAAGACCATATCATCTGCATATAGAGAAATTTTCTGTTCCAGTCCTTCTCTGACAATCCCCTTTATCTGATAAGAATTTCGGCAGTGAACCGCCAGTGGTTCAATAGCGATTGCAAACAACAGTGGCGACAAGGGACATCCTTGTCTGGTACCACGTTCTAGTTTAAAGTAGTCTGAGCAAATTTTATTAATACAAACTGAAGCTTCTGGACTGGTATACAGTAGTTTGATCCAAGCACAAATATTCGGGCCAAACCCAAATTTCTCCAATGCAGTGAAAAGGTAATTCCATTCGATCATGTCAAATGCCTTTTCTGCGTCTAATGATAGTAATATCTCTGGGGTGTTTGATTTTGCTGGTGAATATATAACATTAAACAAGCGTCGGAGATTTGAAGATAGATGTCGGCCTTTAATAAATCCAATTTGATCTTGTGATATTACCGAGGGCAGCACTTTCTCCATCCTTCTAGCTAGGATTTTTGAGAGTATCTTAATATTTCAGGAGTGAAATTGGTCTATATGATGCACATTGTAACAAGTCCTTATTTTGTTTAGGAAAGACGGTGATTAATGCTTGTCGAAATGTTTGAGGTAGTATTTGGTGGTCTTTAGCTTCTGTAAATGTTACCAATAAGAGTGGAGCTAGCTGAGTGGAGAATTTCCTATAAAACTCTACGGGGTAACCATCAGGGCCTGATGATTTCCCGCTTTGTAGTGACTTTATAGCGTCTAGTAATTCTGTTAGCGTTAGAGGTTTATCCAGTTCCTCAGCACTTAAAGCATCTATTTGTGGTATTTGTGAATTATCCAGAAATGCATTAGATTGAGTGTTGTCTTCTTTGGGCTCAGTGGAATATAAAGACTTATAGTAATCTCTAAATGTGTGCATTATTTTATTATGGTCGATGATTTCTTCTCCATTCTTGTTGGTGATTACTGGTATTGCATTGTGAACTTCTTGTTTATGAATTTGTTGAGCTAAAAGCTTATCAGCTTTTTCTCCGTGTTCATAGTAATGCTGTCTAGACTTATAAATAAGTTGTTCAGTTTCTTTAGTTGTTAAGATGTTAAGTTCTGTATGCAGGGCCTGCCTTTTCCTGTGAAGAGCTTCACTTGGACGCCTGGCTTGTTCTTCATCTATTCTAGTAATTTCATTTCTTAGCTCTGACACTTTCTTGGTTTCTAATTTATTTCTATGGGAAAGATATGAAATAATCTGGCCTCTTAAGAAGGCCTTTAGAGTTTCCCAGAGTGTTCCTGCAGAAACCTCTGTGGACGTGTTTGTCTCTAGGAAGAAGCTGATTTGTTTGGATATAAATTCTGTGCAGTTCTCGTCTGCCAATAAAAGAGGGTTAAGACGCCATCTGCGAGGTGAATATGAGGGGCTTATTGATTTTAGCTCCAAGACTAGAGGGGCATGGTCAGAGATAACAATTGTGTCATATTTGCATGATTTAATTGTAGGCAGGAAATTATTATCTATAAAAAAATAATCAATTCTTGAGTAGCTATAATGCACTGGTGAGTAGAACGAATATGTTCTTGAGTTTGGGTTAAGAAACCTCCAGGGGTCTGATAAGTTGTGATCATTTAAAAACTGTGTAATTATCTTTGCAGTATTAGATGTCGTCCCCCCTGTCACAGGAGTCCTATCTAAGAGTGGATTTAAAACACAATTAAAGTCCCCAGCCATTATAATTTTATGAGTGTTCACATTGGGAATGGATGCAAATAGATTTTGCATGAATTCCTTATCATCAACATTGGGTGCATAAACATTTATCAAAATCATTTTACTGTTATATAAGTTGCCCATGACCATCACATATCTCCCTTCAGGGTCCGACACTACCTCTGATGCTACAAATGGAACTGTTCTATGTATGAGAATTCCCACCCCTCTAGTTTTCTTTATAAAGCTAGAATGGAACATTTGGCCAGTCCAGTCTTTTTGTAATCTGAACTGATCCTTGGTTAGTAAGTGGGTCTCCTGTAGAAATACTATTTTAGCGTTTAAGCCTGTTAGGTGAGAGCATACTTTCTTTCTCTTTAATTCATGATTCAGGCCTTTAACATTCCAGCTCACAAAGTTAACTGTCCCATCATGGAGACATTGATTCTGAGTTTTTAATGTCATTTTATAGTTTTAATTGGTAATATGGCAGTTTTAATCTTAGTTTCAAGTTTCTCCATGAGTTATTGCATTTTAGCCTATTGTTGCATTGATATTTATAATTATAAGAATTACAAGAATAGATTAGATATAGCCTGCTCTCCTTCTCTCCCCCCTTTATCCCCCCACCCCCCCATTTTGCCTCCCCACATGAGGCTAGATCCCACTTCGCGATGTTCCAGTCCTCTGACATACGAAGAGACAGAGCACGTCCAAAACAAAACAAACCCCACCCTGCAGCGGCGTTACAGAATTAAAACAGAGATATCTTTTACAGTTAAATCCTTAATGCTATCTGCCGAAAATGTTCTCATTAACAATATTTAAGCTTGAAATAATCTTCAGCGCTTTTAAGTTAAGATATTAAGATTTAAAAAAAAAAAAAAAAACAACCCTGGGAATGATTTTAAAAACTAGTCTAGGATAAACCTGGTAATTCCTACTGTAATAGTATAATGGTAATTATATAAATAGTAGAACAAGCAATAAACCAAGGGTATGAAGTTAAACAGTCTACTTTAAGGTATAGTAAAAAAATAAATAAATAAATAAATAAATAAAACGAATCCTACTTTAATCACTTCCACATTTTCACACTCACGTCTATAACTCTATAACTCTGATTAAAACATAAACATATAACATATAAAGTCCAGATTAAAAAAAAAAAAAAAAATGAAAATAAGGGATGTATAATTATAATACCAGTCTCTTTAAACATGGATCCAGCGATCAGATCATAGGTCCTTCCCGTGCTTTGATAGAATACGGCTCTTTAATTTTAATTAACTTTCAAAAAAGTGTCGGAAACAGCTTCTTTAATTCTTTTTCAGCTTCTTCTTTGCTGAAGAAAATATGTCGATCTTGAACTTCCACTTTCAGTTTGGCAGGATACAAGAGGCTGTATTTGATATCGGCTTCCCGTAGCATCCTTTTAATGTCGATGTAGGATCTGCGTTTTGCAGCTGTTGATGGTGAGAAGTCGGGAAAAATACGAATATGATTATTTTCGAATATAATCTCTTGCTTGTGTCTGAGAAGTGCCATCACATCAAGCTTACATCTTAGTCGTTCGAAGCGGACAATAAAAGACCTAGGTTTAAAGGCGCTTGGTATCTTTGTGCGATAAGCCGTGGCTATCTCATTGTTGAGTTTAAAGTCATCTCCAATTATTTTAGACAGTAATTCTACTGCAAATTTCACTGGGCTTGAGCTTTCTCGTTTCTCAGGTATACCCTCAATTCTTATATTATTTCTTCTGCACCCATCCTCCAGGGCTGCAAGTCTGTCTCCAAGTTTTTTGCATTCCGAGTTCGCAGCTGTGGCTTTTTCATCGGCGTTAGATGCCAGTTGTTCCGCTGTTTCCACTCGAGCCATGAGTCCCTGCTTAACGTCTTCCAGCTGATCTGAAACGTCATTAATATGATCATCAAGCCTTTTCAGTTTGGAATTAGTTTCTTCAATGTGTTCCACTAATTTCTCCAACACGCGGTACCTTTTACATTGAAACGCCGACAGTTCCCCATTAAACCTGCATTTGCCATGACCATCAACAAATCACAAGGACAAACCATGGACAAGGTTGGCATCTACCTCTCTGAGCCCGTTTTTGGACATGGACAACTTTATGTTGCCTTCTCACGTCTTCGACGTTCATCTGACGTTAAAGTTAAAGTTATAAATGCTCCATGCCAAGGAAGACTCATTCAAGGACAGGACACCATCTTTACTACTAATGTTGTGTACAAAGAAATATTCCAATAAACCATTACTCTGTGCCAAACACTGTATTTTTTGCTTTCTATATGCATCATCCACACCTGCACACTATTCTATATCTAATTCATACATCTCACTCTTTGTCATGCCCCGACGCCAGGGGTTGGCGAGCGAAGCGAGCAGGGGGCGGAGCCCCCTAGTAGCATCAGAACACTGCTGGGACCTACTTGTGTACTTGGGAGAATATAGCACCTTTGGAGCTAGTCAGCATGGCATCCCAACCAGGGAAGAGAATCCTTAAATTAACCCCATTCTGCCTGCTTCACTTTACAGCAGTTTTATTCTTATATTTTTCCTTCCATTTATTGTTAAATGTTATTATAGTAAAAGTAATCAAACGAAAATAAAAAAAAAAGAGTACACACACTTATTTAGCAGTGTGTTATGTCAAAATTAATAAAATAAAAAAGAACACATACAGGTACAGTATGTTTGTTTAATGTGTTTTTGTTTATGTATAAAAATAGCTCAATAAGATGTTAAACTGGTAGGAAGAGGCGAGTACTTAAGCTGACAAACCCTTTCTTAGAGAAGAACTCACGATGCTAGTAAGAAAGTGCTTTTCTTTACAAATGTGGTTAACCGTCAATGGGGGCAATGTACAGTGTGGAGAGTTCCCTGGAAGCATAGTAAATAATGGCACTAGCAAACAGAGAGAGTTGCAGCCTGGGTGAGAGCATGCAATATTCCCCTAGAACAGGTTTTCATTCTAACCCTTTTTTTAATGAGTGCCCTGTTTGTGCTGCTAATTAACTTCTTGTGAATTAATTTTAATTGAATTGCTTTTTTAAGATTTGTTCCCCTGAATTTCTTCTTCGTTCCTCAGAATTGCTTAATTTCTTTTCTTAAATGGCACCAAAACAGGAATGAAATGAGAAGTGAGGGAACCAACAGAAGACCAACTAAGTCAGGACCTCAAACTCCAACCACTTTCACTCCAACCAGCTGCTTAATGAGGTGCCAATTCTAGTCATTAATTAAACAAGTTCTTTAATTCTGTGGCTTGTTGCTGCTCTCATGGTGCATTAGCAGACATTTCTGAAATTGTTGATTTTCTCTTTCTAAGAGCACTGTCAAAATGTTTTGGGGACCTGAGCAGACCAATATTCCTGAGACCTTCATTGTTCTTTATTTTCAGATACTGTATGATGGACACCAGTTGTTTTGGCTCATTTTGCATCTCATTATTGTTTGGCTGCTAATTAAGGAAAAAGAAACAATTAAGGCGTCTGAGTCTTCAACAGCAAGTCAATTAAAATTAGTTCAAAAAAAGTTAATTAGCAGCAAAAGCAGGACACTCATTAAGAAAAGGGTTAGAATGAAAACCTGCAGCCACGGTGGTCTTCCAGGACTGGAGTTGGCAACCCCTGCCCTAGAGGGCAAGTGGCCCAACAGACATCAAATCCAACAGATGTGAGGATTTGCCATTTTAGGGTACCAATAAATGATGGCCATTGTTAATTTTCAGATTTTCATCAATACCACCTTTGAGGGTGCTGGATACAATGAACTCATGATAAGTGTTGTGTGATTTCCCTTTGTGCTGTCAAGAAACCCATCACTCAGTAATTGATTCCTCAGTGATTCTTGATTCCTGTCTTGGTCCACCAGGGTCCAGGGTCTGAGTAAAGGCTTTCAGTTCAGTGGCTGAGTCACTGATATGCAGCTGAATGTTTTAACTACTTACGTATGAGGCAGAATTGCTTTCTTTAAATTGTTTCATTGTGTTTCTAATTTTGTTCATCATTTACCTTGTCCTCTTATTGTCTCTCTACTCTCATTATTGTCAGTTGTTTTTTTTTATTTCATTCATCTTTTCTGCTTCTAAACTGTACTCTCCGGCTGCTCCTTAAGATGTGCTCTTAGTTGATCATTTGACCATTCCTTCATATAGTTATTCTTAATTGCAGAATGTAAAATACATCTTCATGCTATCAAGACATTTTGTAAATGTCCCTAATTTGCTTCTGGTTATTATTTTGGTTTACTTTAAAGTATAGTATATATTTCTTATTCTCTCTATTATGAAAAAAAATCTTGGAAGGTTGGAAGGAGACGAGACATGATTTTCTCAAAGACACTTTCACGTCTAGCGAGACAAGTCTTTGTGCTAAGAGATTTTTCCATGCCCGGGGCCGGAAATAAAACAAAGAGTAGATGACAAAGTAGAACATCGTAAAGAATTCAAAACGTACTTTAAGTCGCAGACTTGTAGATTTTCTAATTCATGTTGCCATCATGGAATAAAAAGTAGTATTTCTTCTCAATGAAGAGGTGTATCCGCGAGAATTAAAAGATACCAAACACGTTTACACGGTACACATGCAGAACAGGTTACAGATAATTTAAGTACGAAAATTTGAAGTCTCAAAAAAAGGATAGTAAAGATCGCATTAGTGCAAACAAACGGAAATTATTACTCGGTGAAATAACAGAACAGTGAAAAGAGATTCAAAAACGTACTTTAATTCGGAGACTTGTAGATTGTCTAATTCATGTTGCCATCAGGGAAAAAAAAGTCGTGTTTCTTCCCAATGAAGAGGCGTATCCGTGAGAATTAAGATTTGTTGTTTGGTGAAAGTGAAATCTCAAGAGAGAAATCATTTCTCATTTGCATGAATGCTATTGTCAGACACATTTCTTGTAGAGAGAAAGAAACGATATTTACTCAAAAGGTAGTTATACGTTGCGTTGTCACAATGTAATTCCAAACACGGAACCAAAATTCAATATGATATTGATGAAAAGGTAAAAGCGAAAAGAGATTGAATATATGGACATAGGCGATATGACAGGAGTGCGCTGCGTGAGATGCAGATCACACAGCACAGCAGCAGCAGCACTCCAGCAGCTGATCAAGCAAAGAGGAGGTAAAAAAACCAAGCAATTTGTTTCCCATTGTATCACGTTTAAGAAGGGGTTTGGAGGAGCGACCGTGTCTCCTTGGGGTGAGTTCAGCCACCCTCTTCACAACGCAAACGGCAGATACATGACGTCGCTGATGCATAGCGCAGGCAGCAGGGTGGGTGGGGAGGTTGGTGAGCGAAGCAAGCAGGGGGCAAAGCCCCCTTACTTATTCTATATTTAAATAAAGTTTAATTTTCCATATTTTGTACAATATAAGCACAGATTCAAATGTCACCAGAGGATATCTATATGATGAATTAGCTATCACCAAAGTGTCAGCTAAACTAATTAATTAAGCCACATCCATAAATGTTATAATTATTTTGCAGCATAATTATTGAAATTATGTGTGCAAATTAAAATGAGAAGTAGCTTACCACTCTTTTTTAATTCAGAAAAGGATTATCTCACTGTAACCTGCTTCTTCTGTTTCAATCAATTCAGCCCTCCTATCTATTAAGAAGAATGCTATATACTGTGAGATTAAAGCAGATTTTAGTTCACTCCATACAGGTCTCATTAGACTGAATTGCATTGACCTTCTGTTGCTTACACATAATCAGCCTTTTAATGTACCACCATTAATAGGGGATGCAATTACTTACCACACAAGCATATGTTACAGGTCCCAGCATGACACCCTGCAAGCAGACTGTATATGCCCATAATAAAGCTGAAATAAATAGGGAAAATAAACAACAGGAAAGCAGTTGTAATGTTCATCTCTGACGTCTCTTCAGCAACAGTTTTTTTCATTTACTTATATGCTTGCAATTTTTATTTATAAACAATCTGCTCAAGTTTACATACCCTGGCAAAATTTGGGAAGTATTGGTCAATGTTTGGAAAATATAAGTAACCATTCAGAAAGCTTTCCTTTTAATTAGGGAATGTGCTCAGATGAGGCAATTTATTATCACATTATTGTGTGCGCCCTTTTTAAATCATAATAATAACTGAAATCACCCAAATGGGTTTGATCAAAGTTTACATACCTTTGAATGTTGGGTCTGATAATATTCACACAAGTTGACACACACAGTTCCCAGTGAAGGGTAACTGAGGGAGAGTGTCAACATTTGTAACCTCTTGGATTGTAATCAGTGTCGTGTATAAATGGTCAATTTAAATTCATGCATAGTTGCACTGACTTTGCTAGATTCCAAGCAATGGAATCCTTGTGCTGTAACCTTGTCGTGGTAGAGAGGCTTGCGTGCTTCAAAGACCCTAAGAGCTATGCTGGGAGAAGACTTGGCTCCTAGTAGGTCCAACCTTACCAGATTGGTCTTAGGAGAGTAGCCAGACGAAAGACAGCACACTGGTCCTTGGGGGTTGGGCGTGGCGCTAACAACGCCACCCTGTAAAATAGTTACCGTTACAGAAACTACATTGAGCAAATCCATCGACAGCAGGCCCATAACAGTTCTCTGCCACTATGGCAGTATGACCACCCCTGATGAAAGCTGAAAGGAAGTCTGTGGTGCAATGGGGGGACTGTTTGGGTCCAAGATCCGCCTGGGAGCATGGAATGTCCAAACCATGTTCGAGACCTCCAAGACAGTACAAGTCCTCAATGAAATGAAGAGATACCACCTGGACATCCTGGGGATTAGTGAAAGTCACTGGAAGGGCTCCAAACGCCAAGCTCTACAAGATGGATCCATCATTCTCCACTCAGGCCATGAAAGCGCCCATACACTTGGAGTAGCCATCATAATCTCCAAACAGAAAGCTAAAACCCTGCTGGAGTGGGAACCAGTAAGTGAAAGGCTGATCAGAGTGCGCCTCAACTCCAAGTTCTGCAAATTCAGAATCTTGTAGTGCTACGCACCTACAAATGAGGCGGAGGAGGAGGCCAAAGAGGACTGGTATGAACAGCTCCAAATGGTAGTCTCTAAGGTACCCCAACACGACATACTCTTGATAACTGGCGACATGAATGCCAAAGTGGGAACCGACAATTCCAACTATGAGAGGGCAATGGGGAAACATGGGCACGGCACTAGAAATAACAATGGCGAACGCCTTGTTGATTTCTGTATGAACAACAACCTTGTTATCGATGGAACTATTTTTCCACACAAGAACATCCATAAGCTCACATGGAAGTCACCTGATGGAAGAACTACAAAACCAGATTGACCACATTATAATCAATGGAAAGTGGCGCAGGTCATTACAAGACATGAGAGCATATCGAGGTGCAGATGCCTACAGTGATCACTACCTACTCATGGCCACCTTCAAGCTCAAGCTGAAGAGGTCGACACCACAAGGCCAATGGCAGAAGGTGTTAGATATTGTAAAACTCCATTATTCAAAGGAAAATAAGGAATTCGTGCTGGAACTGAGGAACCGTTTTAGCACATTAGATGCTGTTTCCTTAAGAGGCATTAGCTCTCTGGAAATGTGTTCTTTTCAATTGCGGCGTTTTAATTAACCTGAATTTAAATAATTATAAATTAAAAAGGTATTATCCCCCCCAGCATGCAATATGATGGTTACAAGATTACACGAGAAGTACAGAGGATAATTTAGCTCTTTACTGTCAGTTTCATGTGGATATCACAAACGGGAAGCTTATGACAGACTCTCAAGCATGTGGGTGTCTTGACCTACACAGTCTGCCATCTTTCGTTGCCACGCTGAAAGGATTTTCACCGGACGGAAGACATAATCTTCGGCCCGGCAGCTTCAAAGTGTTGGCCATAGGTCCATCCTTATATTCTGGTTGCTCCATGTGCAGGCTCCCTCTCTGGATCCAAACAAGGACAGGAAAGGACTCAAATCCCACCTTCAAAAATACACGAATAGCACAATGCCTACATACAGTTCTCATTCTCCCAACAAGGCAAGAGAATGGTGTGCTGACAGAAGACAGAAATATACTAGTCTGTCTTTAGGCTGACTATTCAATTCTCCAGTTGTCTTTGGCTCTCTAGTCCTGTTCTTGGCTGGGCAATTCTAAATGCTGATGCTGTGCCCCTGTGTACCATACTTGGTCTGCCTGTATGAATGAGTCCATAACAGTGGGCACACAGAGAACAGTGACATAAAACTTAATAATAAAACATATTATAACAGATGCTACCCTTGCTACAGAAGAGCCCTCTGTAAATCACAAATGGAACATCATTAAAAACATATACTTTGAAACAGCAGAAAAAATCTTAGGCTATAAACAGAGAGGAGTCAAAGAATGGATATCCGCTAAAACATGGCAGAAAATTGAGGAGAGAAAAAAGATAAAAGCAAAGCTATTGAGTCTTAAGTCCCAATGACTCATTGAAAAAGCCAAGCTGTCCTATAAAAACAAGGACAAAGAAGTGAAGAGGAGTGCAAGGAGAGATAAGAGGACCTTTACAGAAAGCCTGGCAAAGGAAGCAGAGAAGGCAGAAGCCTTGGGAAATCTGGGGTCTGTATATAGGATCACCAAACGTCTCTGTGGAAATCACACAAACCAAAGTACCCACATTAGGGATAAGAACGGCAATATTTGCTCATCAGAGTGAAAGCAAGCAGCCAGATGGGTACAGCATTTCCAGGAAGTGCTCAATCACCCTGAGCCAGAACAACCTGCCAACATCACAACAGACTACATCCTGGATATCAACATCAATCCCCCTGACCTTTCCGAGGTTAAAACTGCCATTCTATCCCTAAAGAGTGGCAAGGCATGTGGCCTGGTTGCAATCCATGCGGAAATGCTGAAGGCCGATATTTTAACATCAACTAAAGTCTCTTCTAAAACATCTGGAACAGCGATACCAGAACAGAATGGAGCCAGCTATTGCCTCTAAGCTAAGACAAGAACAAGTAGGCTTTAGGAAAAGAAGAGGATGTATAGACCAGACCTTTGCATTGCGAAACATCCTAGAGCAGTGCTTAGAATGGAACACACCCCTGTACATCAACTTTGTTGATTTCAGGAAAGCATTTGATAGTGTCCATCGTAACACTCTTTGGAAGATACTCCAGTACTATGGAATCCCAAATAAGATAATTACAATCATAAAAATCTTCTATGAAAAATTTGAGTGTAGTGTCCTTATGGGCAACACTCGCACTGAATGGTTCTCTGTACAGTCCGGAGTGAGACAAGGGTGCATCATCTCTCCCATCCTCTTCCTACTTGAAATAGACTGGATCACAACCAATACAATAGCAGACAAACCCAGCGGCATCCAATGTACCCTGTCTTCTCAATTGGAAGACCTGGACTTTGCAGACGATGTTGCTCTCCTTTCAACAAACCATTCCAATATGCAATCGAAAACTGACAGGTTTCATAAATATGCCAGACAGGTCGGACTTAACATCAACACCTCCAAAACCCAAGTGATGTGCATAAACTCCATCCCCACAGAACCCATCCAGGTAAATGGAGCACCACTTGAGTTTGTGGAGGACTTTACCTACCTTGGCAGCCTTATCAGCAAGGACAGCGCTGTCCATAAAGACATTAGAGCAAGGCTGGGAAAGGCTCAGGGAGCCTTTTCCCAACTCCGTTCCATCTGGAGGTCTAAACAATACAGCCTAAAAACAAAGATGCTCCTGTACAACAGCAACGTAAAGTCTGTCCTCCTGTATGGTTCAGAGTGTTGGCGTGTAGTCAGTACAGACATGAGGAGACTTGAGGTCTTCCACAACAGATGTCTCAGAAGAATCTGCCAGATCTTTTGGCCCAACAAAATATCAAACCAACAATTATACAAGAAAACAAACAGTCAATGCATGACCAAGGACATTACATTAAGACGCTTAAGATGGCTTGGACATGTGTTAAGGATGGAGCAAAACCGCATCCCAAGAGTTGCCTTAAGATGGACACCACCTGGAAAAAGAAAAACTGGAAGACCCAAAAACACCTGGGGCCTCATGTATAAACGGTGCGTACGCACAGAAATGTTGCATACTCCCGTTTCCACGCTCAAATCGCGATGTATCAAACCTAAACTTGGCGTAAAACAATGCACATTTCCACGGTAACTCATACCTTGGCGTACGCAATTTCTCCGATCGGTTTTGCAGACTGGCGGCACCCAGCATCAAAGCAGTGCTACTGTTCCTGTGTGATCACCTTTCTTTCTTAGATCCACATTCCTGACGCTGCTTTATAAATACACTGAAACTAACTGCATATTGTTTATTAGTGTAATGCATCTGATTGTAATTAACCTGCAGCAATATAATGGTCCAGGGAATAGCCATAGTATTCCAAATACCATAACTGCTTTAGCGTTGTAACTCTCACTGCATCTTCTTCTTCTTTCAGCTGCTCCCGTTAAGGGTTGCCACAGCAGATCATCTTTTTCCATATTACTCTCGCTGCACCACTCGGAGTATTTATATCACTGTATCTGAGTGGGGAATCACAGCTCGGATCGGAAAGAGAAATATTGGTATACAGCATGAAGCAGACACTGCCTGAGCCACGGCAAAACGCTTTATAGAGACTTCCCAGTACGGACTTCGCGGTTTAGAAAATGTTTCATCCCAAGAACTATAAACACACTCAATCAGTCCATCAAGTGCTCCTTGTAGAACTGTTTACTTATAAGTACAATTACCTCACTGTAAACTTGCACTACAGTTATAATATTGCACAACCTGCGCCACTTTATAAAGCGCGTATTTACATATGATGACGGTATTCATTTTTAAGATGAAATGCAGCAAAATATGTTGATTATATTATACAGCTAAAACTTTAACTTCATTTAAATAATCTGTATTGTTAATAATTAAACATGTGAGGACACGGTGCCGCAGCGCTAGCTAGTTCAGGGATTGTTTCTGCATTGCGTTGTATTCTTGCGCTGATGCGACACTGGAAAGATAGACGGATAGAATAATTAAACATGTATTGTACTACGAAGATATTTCAATGTTCCTTAAAAGTTTTGAAGAAACTCGGCGTTCTAAGCTTACAGATGGCTTAACGTCTATTACAGAGCTGATTGTGTGGCGATTGGGCATTTGGAGAAAGAAAAGTTAGGACAGGAATTGGAGGTTAGTACGTTTGAAAGAGACAGTACTTCTGTAATAAATGATTTCATCGAAGGTCACACATGGCGCAGCAAGACTCTTGCGTGAGATATGAACAATCACTGCGCCACCGTGTTCCCATGTTTAATAACATGCTTTCATTCCTATCATCATGAAAATGATATCACGTATACATCTCAGTATTTTAATTATTCAGAGAGCTGTAATATCACGAATGTAATGGATTCTGTGTCGTGTCGGAGAAAGAGAAAGAACGGAAGCACGTAGTGATTCACACACATAGAGCACATAGAAGATCAAATACAGAACAAAGCATTTAACGTGCTACTTGAGAAACTAGTAAAATAAACGATTTTAAGAAGAAGTTTATGATGTTCTACTTTAATGGCAAAATAAACTACGTGATTAAAGTGGAAATTTCGAGATTAAAGTTGACATTTCGTGCTTTTTTCCCACTGTGTACCTATATTTTTTGTCTGTATCCTAATAAGCTTTCATATGACACTCAGACGGTGGGCTACGACTCGCCTTTTCACGGCGACTTTGATATGTGATTTCTTTTTTATTTCGGGCACTGTGCGACTTTGTGAACTTGGATCTTTCGAGTTTCTCCGACACTCTGTCACTCGATCAGCTTTCTTTTGTTGATTATACCACTGTTTAAACCAACAAATAGTACGCTTTTCCTTTGCCTCCACTTGGTATTCGCTGAAATTCTTATATTTTCCCCCGTGCTTTTCCCATTGTCTTTTCACAGAAGGCTATTTATATTGATTTGCATATTCAAAGAGGCGTAATTCTGGGAGGAGTTGGGGCGGGACAGAAGGCGCGTGCACGTGCGTTACTTTTCACGCTGATCTGGATTTATGTAGTGGAAGAACGTGAAAGTTTGCGTGTGCACAGATTCCTGCATCTGGATTTTTCTGTGCGTACGTACAATCCCACTTTTGTGCTTACGCCATGTTATAGTGTGAGTTCTACGCACGGCGTTATACATGAGGCCCCTGGTGTAGAACGGTGGTACAAGAGCTTCAAAATATGAACCTGTCATGGGGAGAAGCACAACATACTGCAAAGGACTGCAGGCGATGGAGGGAGCTCATTGAAGCCTTATGTCCTACAAGGGACAAAGAGGATTGATTGATTGATTCAGAAAGCTTTCCTTTTAATTAGGGAATGTGCTCAGATGAGGCAATTTATTATCACATTATCGTGTGCGCCCTTTTAAAATCATAATAATAACTGAAATCACCCAAATGGGCTTGATCAAAGTTGACATACCTTTGAATGTTGGGTCTGATAATATACACACAAGTTGACACACACAGATTCCAATGAAGGGTAACTTGAGGGAGAGTGTCAACATCTGTAACCTCTTGGATTATAATCAGTGTTTGTGTATAAATGGTCAATTTAAATTCATGCATAGTTGAACTGACTTTGCTGGATTCCAAGCAATGGGGAAAGCAAAAGAGCTTCTCAAAGAACCTGTGAGAAAAGGTTGTTGATTTGCATAAATTAGTAAAAGAATGTAAAAAGATCTCCAGAGATCTGAAAATGCCTATCAGTAGTGTTCAAACTCTGATAAAAAAGTTGAAATGTAGGGGTTCTGTTGTTACTGGGGCATGGTCAGGTAGAAAAACCAAGACTTCATCCACAGCTGCCAGGATGATTTGTTGAGCTGACTAGAAAAACCCACAAGCCACTTCAACCGAGATACAGGTTTCTTTGCAAACAAGTGGTGTTGTTGTTTCAAGATGCACAATAAGAAGGTACTTGGAACAAAAATGGGCTCCACAGTCAAGATTGCAAGAAAAAAAGCCTTTACTGTGCCAGCGCCACAAAACTGCCCACTTACAAATTTTGAAACAGCATCTAGACAAGCCTCAAACCTTCTGTAACAAAGTCCTTTGCAGTGATGGGACCAAAATTGAACTTTATGGTCACAACCATAAATTCTATGTTTGGTGAGGATGCAACAAGGACAATGACAAAAAGTACACCATCCCTACTGTGAAGCATGGAGATGGATCTCTGATGTTTTGGGGGTGTGTGAGCTACAGCAGCATAAGTAACTTAGTGAAAATGGATGGCAATGAATACAGAATGTTAGTGGTAGATATTGGAAGACAACTTGCAGTGATCAGTCTGGAAGCTACACATGGGATGCACTTGGATCTTTCAACATGACAATGATCCCAAAACACAAGGCCAAGTTGGCCCTTCAGTGGCTACAGCAGAGAAATGTTAAGGTGCTAGAGTGGCCATCATAGTCTCCTGACCACAATTTCATTGAGCCACTTTGGGGAGATCTCAAACATGCAGTTCATATTTTACAACCCAGGAATTTACAGGACCTGGAGGCTTTTTGCAGAGACGAATGGACAGCTGTACCACCTAAGAATATCAAGGGCCTCAACCACAACTATCACAAAAACTGAATGCCATCGTTGATGCTAAAAGTGGGCAATAAACAGTATTAAGAACTTAAGAGTATGCAAACATTTGAACAGGGACCATCTCATTATTTTCCTTATTACTGTGTTTTGTTTAATGGTTGTGCTCTTCTGTGATGCCTTATAGTTTAACTTGGATTCCATTCAAAGTAAATGAAATGTCTTTTGCCTGATCAGTCATCTTTTCTTTAAAGTATGGTACACATCTTACAAATTCTGCCAGCGTATGTAAACTTATGAGCACAACTGTACATACACTGTATATGGTGTACTTTACTTAGTCACATAAATTAAATTACATAAATGTATAAAATCTATTTATACAATAACAGGCTCCTAATGCTCATTGATATACCTGTATATACACTGATATACATTGCTATATAGTGAGATTTTTGAGCTCTTTTGAGACCCTCCCCAGTGGTGCTGCACGGCGGTACGCGGTTGACGTGACTCTATAAGGTTGCTTGTCCAACACTGAGGCAACCGCAGGTTCGCAGCACCACTGAGGCAACTGCAAGTTTTCAGCCACCCTTGCATAACACATTTGTCGCTCAGTGGTTGATGTGAGGAACATTCTAACCTGGCCACTGACTTGGCTCTGTCACTGCTTGTTTGTTGTGTCTGTGTGCATTGAAGTGGTAGCTACAATTTGAATAAATATCCTGAGTAAAGTTGGTTTTCTTCAAGCTTTTGGACTCAGTGTCTTCTCCTGGGTGCAAGACACTGACTTAGGTGTCAAGTTGTACCAGAAGTAAGTATTCACCAATGACCCTCAACAGGCACACAACGCTCTGCTCCTACCAGAGCTGGATGAGACTCCTCCAGATGCCCCTGCCCATGCCCGTCCCAGAGATTTGCTGGTGAAGCTGGCTCCCTCGGATGACCCAGAGTGTCCTAGTCTGTTTTAAACACATGACAGCACTGATGTACTGGGACAAGAGAAGCTGGGCAGCCATTTTTTGCCCCATTTCTGCCCTACAGATTATGCAAAACCTTCCCTCAGAAAGGCTTGATATTTATGACTTTCTGAAGCAACAGATCCTTCTCCGTACGGCTATGAGTCCCTTGGCCAAGGGACATCAGTTTTAGCTGTGGCATCTGCATTGCCCCATCCAAAGACAGATTCAGGACTTAGTGGACCTGATTCAAAGCTGGTTTTCCGGGGAGGCACCTTTGAGCTCATTGTGGAAAAGCTCGCTATTCATGCAGTCTTGTCAGGGATATATGAAGACTTTTGTGATGAGATGCTCCAGAACAATGTCTACTCATTGCTACACCTGACCCGCAGACTGAAGGATGCACAAAAGCTATGGATTGCAGCCTCTGCCTCCACCTCATCCTTGCCTTTCCTCACAGCAATGTCTGGGGCCACTCCCCGCCTCGTTTTCTTCTGCTCAGGCCCAGGCTCCTAGAGTCATTGATGCCACTGTTGGAGCTGCACAAACCAAAGCCACAGGTAGAAGGCACTATCATAGGAACTCCGCAGCTGAGATCAAACGCCAGTGCTTTTGTTGTAATCAACTGGGGCATCAGGCTTGGGACCTCCTGCTTGCACAAACAATGGACTTTGGTCTGGCCCAGGTATGCGGGTCACAGGTTTCTCCCGGGGTGTTGAAGAAAGACAATTTTAAAATTTCTATTAAGTTGGCTGGACGTGAAATCCCAGCCCTGTTGGACTCTGGTAGTGACGTCTGTTTAGTTTGCCATGATTTGCTCTGGCCAATTCCCTACACAAAAACAAACCAGGTGAACATTTGCTGCGCTTATAGTGACGTTGAACTATTTTACTTAAATTGAAAGGGAGGAACTTTAAAGTTTGGACTGCCATATCAGATACTTCACTCTGGTCTCTTTTAATAGGAAAGAGGAATGCCCTCTTCACATGCATCCTACTCACTTGAAGGGCACCTTTTCTGTAGCAGACAAGGAAGGGATCACCACTGACAAGGTTAGTCAAGAGACCAGCTTAGAGATTGAACCTGATTTGTCCAGTGAGGTAAGTGACAACCCCTCATCTCAAAGTTTGCACACATTGGAGGGCTCTTTGCATTATGTGCTCACACCTTCATCCTCCTAGACAGCAGCTATGGGCCCCAGGGAAGCTATGACTGGAGTGTCAGCTATGGCAGGGTGTATGTCAGCCCTGGGAAAGTGGGGAGTGACACTCTGACAAAGTTTGCATGGCTGCAACTGGCCGACAGCAGCTTAGACTTTGCATTCAAACAAGCACGTCACAAATGATGCTTACTACATAACTCCGCATGTTTTAATTAAGGATATTTTCTTATATTGGGTGATTTCTGATTGCGTAGGAGAGGGGCTGATTGAACATCTGGTAGTTCTGAGCAGGTAAAGAGAGATTGTTTTAAAAATTGGTTACACCCACATCTTGGAGGGTCATCTTGGCACAGAAAAGGCAAGTGATTGCATTATGAAATGCTTTTATTGGCTGAATATAGGCTGGGATATGCAGCAGCTTTGTAGAGCCTGCCCCAACTGTCAAGTTGTTTCTGCCCATACACCGCTAGGGCTCCCCTCTCCCTAATGCCAATTTTGGATTTGGTCGGGTTAGATATTGTTGGCCAAATTCCCAAGAGTAGGAACAGTTATCAGTACGTGCTTGTGTTGAGGTACCCTGATGTGGCCACTCTGCGGAAGGCCAATGCCCAAGCTGTTGCTAAGGCTCTGTCAGAAATATTCACACACATTTTCATTCCTTGCAAGATTTTAGCTGACCAGGGTGCTCCCTTCACTTCTCACATCATGAAGCAGCTGTGTGAGAACCTTGCAATTAAGCAATTTATCACCTGCAGACGAAAGGCCTGATGGAACAATTAACAAGATTAAAAGAGATGATTCGGCAGGTGTCCAGTGACGACCGGACATCCTGGGACACCGTGTTGCATTTCCTCTTGTTTGCGCCTCGGGAGTCCCCCCAAACATCCACCAGCTTGTGTCAATTTGAACTGTTATTTGGCCGCCGACCGCAAGGGAGGAATGGATGGGAGTTCACAATGCAACTCACAGGGTGAGATTTGTCAGTCGGGTTGTTTTGCTCCAAGAACAGATTTCTAAATTGTCCTCTATTGCAGTAGAGCATCAGCAGCATGAACAAGAGGTGCAAAAACATAATTATGACAAGAAAATCAATTCAAAAAGGGTGATCAGGTACTGGTTTTGATCCTGTCTGAACCACATAAATTTCAGGCAAAGTGGCTGGTTCCAGCAGTAGTGGAAGAACATATGTCTCCTGTAAATTATAAGGTCAGGATTCCCATCTGACCCATCTTGCACGTGAAGAAGTAGCCCCAGGGGGTATTGGTCATGTCAGCGACAGCCTCCCAAACAGCCTCTCAGAAAGACATTGCTATTGATGATGATTTGACAGACACCCAGAAGGCTGAGTTGCTGTCACTGATCAGAAGGAACTCTGATGTTTTTTCGGCCATGCCCGGCCAACGGAAATTGTGGAACTCAAGATTATAATGGAACCCGGCGTTAAAATTCAGATGTGCCTGAATTGTCTTCCAGAAGCAATGAGGAAGGTGATATGCGAGGAGGTGAAACAGATGCTTGAGCTTGGTGTAATTTGTGAAAGTAAAAGTGATTGGTGAAGCCCAAGTGGTCTAGCCCCAATTTCAGACAGCTCAGTTCGGTTCTCTATAGATTTTAGACGATAAAATAAGATCTTCAAGTTTGATGTCTACCTGATGCTGCGTATTGATGACTTGTTAGAGAAACTTGGACAGGACTCATATATTTCCACCCTGAATCTCACAAAGGGGTACTGGCAGGTGCCCCTAGCGGAGTCCAGTTGTGAGAAGACTGCATTTGTCACTCCAGATGGGTTCCTTTTGGTCTCCATGGTTCACTGTTTACTTTTCAGCAGATGATGGATCAGATTCTGAGACCCGCCTCGTATCACGCTCCATGCTCCCATCTTGCTGCTGGGAGCTCTGAACCCGACACTGTCGGTAATGTCACAGATGAGCTGGACAGTGAGGCACAACAATGAAGCAAGGGGATGGTACAAAAAGTGCAAAAGTGCTTTTATTAAAACAGCAACAACAAAACAGTGTTCAAAGGGCAGTGCTTCAAAAATGTTTCAGTAAATAAATAAATAATCCAATAAAAATGAGTGAACTGGTGGAGGTTAAAATCCAGTAGAAAAAAAAATCCTTTAATAAACCCGAGGTTAAAATAATGGCTGGAAGCAGTCTTTTCAAACAAAGCCCGGTGCCTTCTTTCTACTGGTGACTCCCTTGCTTCTCCCGTCCAGGCTATGCACCAGGGGAGCCACCCTGCCTGCAGCTGACCTTCTTTCTGCCTTCTACTGCTGGTCTATTCACCTTTCTGATCCCTGGCTCTGGCAGGCTTCACCAGACCGTGACTTGGGCTCCCCAGCGACCAGGGTGCTCACGCTGGGGCTTTCACGTCCCAAATCCCGACTCCCACTGCCTTCTCGGCCTTATGCAGCAAGCCATCCTCCTTCCAGTCACTTCCGCTCCTCACTAATGCTCAGTGGGAGCGACCACTACCGACTGCTCCCGGGGTGCACCCGGGCTCACTGCTCAGCTGCATGTGCTCTCTACAACGAGCACCTTCACTCGTCCATGCACTGGCTTTCTCCTCCCTGCTTCCTGCCTTCTCTCCTTCTTAACCTCCGTCCGTCTTTTCATTTCTTCTCTTCTCCCCTTAGCCGCCTTGCGCTTCTATTATTTATCATGGGGGCATGGATCAGGTGTGGCAATTAGCAGCTCCTGGCATCAATTATGGATGCGGATGACTCTTCACCTGTGCACTTAAGCGAGGACCGTCCGCATCACAAATCACCCAGGAACTGCTCCCGCCACACTAACACATCCCATCTCTAAGCCACGAGTACGGTGACTATTTACTTAAAAAGTAGCCTTTGACTTGAGCTGTGGACCCGCTACACCACAATCACGATCAGCGTATCTCGATGATGTGGTCATTTTTAGTAAAGATTGGAGGCATCTCAAGTGCCTGTAAGTGATGCTTGACATCTGGAGGCTGGCTGTGTTGACAGCTAACCCTATGAAGTGTAAATTGGGTATGCCAGAAAGGCATCTCTTGGGGAACTCTATGGGAAACAATTTGATTCAACCTCAGTTGGACAAGGTGGATGAGGTGCTTGTGTCCGGAAACACAGAAGCAGGTTTGAGCTTTTCTCTTTGTCTCTGGGTTATTAAAGACAATTCATTCCGAATTTTGTGCAAAGAGGTGCTTCTCTCACTGACCTGACAAAGGACAGAAAAAACTATGCAATTGTCTGAACTGATGATCATGAGAAGGCCTTCTCTGACTTAAAGGCCACTTGTCATGATTTCCAGTTCTGCAGATCGCTTACTTTTTAAGGAGTTCATTCTACAGAAGGATGCAAGTGCTTTTGGTTTGGGGGTGGTGCTCTCTTAGTGTTTTGATGGGAAGGACATCGTATCACATTTCCGAGCAGGAAATTACTCCCAGGGACCATAATTACTCAGTCATTAAGAAATAATACTTGGCTATTAAGTGAGCAGTGGAGACCCTCTGTTACTATTTATGGAATAAGTGGTTTACCCTGGTAACTGACCACACTACACTCCAGTGGCTCAACAGACAGAAGGATACAAATGCCTGACTCACTTAATGGTTTATTAGCTTGCAGCCACTTGCTTTTGATATTTGAACCAGTGCAAGGCAGTGACTCATGCATATATATATATTGTAAGAAAAGGCACTATATTGCGCCCGACCCGACACAGATTCACACGGGAAGCGCGGGTAAAATAAAATAAACTATTTTTCTTCAGCTGGAGGGCACGTCTTCCCCGTAATCCCTCCAACCACAACACAGTCCCTCCTACCTGACTCTGGCCGCTGAGTGGTGGTCGCTGGCTCCCTTTTATTGGGTACCCGGAAGTGCTCCATGTGGTTGATTCCGGGTAAGGCGAAACCAGTGCCTAAAAGGGGCCAGCAGCTCCTGTTGCAGCACCCCCTGGCAGCGCCTGCGGAACCCCACAGAGCTGCACAGAACTCCAACCCCATTGAAGCCCTGGGGGAGTCCGAGGCACCGCTGCAACACAGGGAGGCTGCCATCTAGCATCCAGGGTAGATACTGGGTTTTCCACCCTTGCCCTCTGGTATGCGGTGCAGGGACGTCCTGGCCAGGTTTGGGCCCCGCCATCCACCGCAATATATATATATATACAGTGGTGTGAAAAACTATTTGCCCCCTTCCTGATTTCTTATTCTTTTGCATGTTTGTCACACAAAATGTTTCTGATCATCAAACACATTTAACCATTAGTCAAATATATACACAAGTAAACACAAAATGCAGTTTGTAAATGGTGGTTTTATTATTTAGGGAGAAAAAAAAATCCAAACCTACATGGCCCCTGTGTGAAAAAGTAATTGCCCCCTGAAACCTAATAACTGGTTGGGCCACCCTTAGCAGCAATAACTGCAATCAAGCGTTTGCGATAACTTGCAATGAGTCTTTTACAGCGCTCTGGAGGAATTTTGGCCCACTCATCTTTGCAAAATTGGTTGTAATTCAGCTTTATTTGAGGGTTTTCTAGCATGAAACCGCCTTTTTAAGGTCATGCCATAGCATCTCAATTGGATTCAGGTCAGGACTTTGACTAGGCCACACCAAAGTCTTCAGTTTGTTTTTCTTCAGCCATTCAGAGGTGGATTTGCTGGTGTGTTTTGGGTCATTGTCTTGTTGCAGCACCCAAGATCGCTTCAGCTTGAGTTGACGAACAGATGGCAGGACATTCTCCTTCAGGATTTTTGGTAGACAGTAGAATTCATGGTTCCATCTATCACAGCAAGCCTTCCAGGTCCTGAAGCAGCAAAACAACCCCTGACCATCACACTACCACCACCATATTTTACTGTTGGTATGATGTTCTTTTTCTGAAATGCTGTGTTCCTTTTACGCCAGATGTAACGGGACATTTGCCATCCAAAAAGTTCAACTTTTGTCTCATCAGTCCACAAGGTATTTTTCCCAAAAGTCTTGGCAATCATTGAGATGTTTCTTAGCAAAATTGAGACGAGCCCTAATGTTCTTTTGCTTAACAGTGGTTTGCGTCTTGGAAATCTGCCATGCAGGCCGTTTTTGCCCAGTCTCTTTCTTATGGTGGAGTCGTGAACACTGACCTTAATTGAGGCAAGTGAGGCCTGCAGTTCTTTAGACGTTGTCCTGGGGTCTTTTGTGACCTCTCGGATGAGTCGTCTCTGCGCTCTTGGGGTAATTTTGGTTGGCCGGGCACTCCTGGGAAGGTTCACCACTGTTCCATGTTTTTGCCATTTTGTGGATAATGGCTCTCACTGTGGTTCGCTGGAGTCCCAAAGCTTTAGAAATGGCTTTATAAACCTTTACCAGACTGATAGATCTCAATTACTGCTGTTCTCATTTGTTCCTGAATTTCTTGGATCTTGGCATGATGTCTAGCTTTTGAGGTGCTTTTGGTCTACTTCTCTGTGTCAGGCAGCTCCTATTTAAGTGATTTCTTGATTGAAACAGGTGTGGCAGTAATCAGGCCTGGGGGTGGCTACGGAAATTGACTCAGGTGTGATACACCACAGTTAGTTTATTTTTTTAACAAGGGGGCAATTACTTTTTCACACAGGGCCATGTAGGTTTGGATTTTTTTCTTCCTAAATAATAAAAACCATCATTTAAAAGCTGCATTTTGTGTTTACTTGTGTTATATTTGACTAATGGTTTAAATGTGTTTGATGATCAGAAACATTTTGTGTGACAAACATGCAAAAGAATAAGAAATCAGGAAGGGGGCAAATAGTTTTTCACACCACTGTATATATATATATATATATATATATATATATAATATATATATATATATATATATATATATATATATATATATTCTTAAGAACAACACACATTACCCATAACACTAATTTCTAAAACATATAAACAAAACAATAATCAGTATACATATACAGTCGGCCAGCTCTGTACTGATCACTATGTTTCAAATGCTGGTTTATTGCAACTACTCGTGGATTTTGTAACACTAATTATTAAACAGATTTAACCAATCTAAAAAGCAAAGCAAAAAAAAAAAAGTGAACATAACTCCAGATAATTTCTACTGGGAGTTTGCTAGTACTTACACCATTATAAAACAAAGTCAGGCCAGAAAAGACGCTTCCATATTTTCCCCTCCCACCAGGCTTTTATATCCAACTTTGACACTGCACCTATTGCACCATTACAACCTTCATGATAACAAGCACCTTCTCTTCAGTTAAAACGTAATTACTGTAAACTGCTACCCACATCACAATATCTGCCATGTCATTGAATAAAAGTTTATACTAGTCTTTATTTTTTTTACTAACCTGAACATGGGCAAAAGCATGTTTACAGTTGTGAATACGTGAGGCCAGCAATTTGAGCACTTAAGAGATTGTACCTAAGTACAGTATGCCATTGTGACATTCTTTTGAATTTATAAAGTTAATTAAGCTATTGAGTTCATAAAACTGCTGTAATAATCATAACATGCCTATCTTATTCCATGCGAACAACTGTAAACCTACTTTTTCCACCCCTGTATATTTATATATATATAAAAAGCCACAAAGGTACTTGTCATCTCAGGAGGTATTACACTGTCGTGTTGGATCCCTGTCTTGAAAAGACAAATGCCACAATTGTTTTCCTTTTGTTTATTTTCCCTATTTATTTCAGTTTATTATAGGCATATACAGTCTATTTGAAGGGTATCATGCTGGGACCTGTAGCTTATGCACAATATTAGTAAGATATAGTATGTAAGTCATGAGATCCTTGGCTCTTTTTTTGGATGAAACAGGTTAAGAAAACTAATGGTTGACTAGATACATTTGGTTTAGACTGCTTTGAGCAGACAACTAAAGTATTATGCCAAAACAATCCAATTAACACAGTTACTTAAACTTTCATAAAGTTTGATACAGTTCATCACAGAAAATCCATCCAAAAGCCAGAAGTTATAACCTTCAGTAATGAACTCTGAGATTGTATGATAAATTAATTATAGGCTGGAAACAAATGCAAAGATGAGGAATTGGCTGCAATGGAGTCCTGTGCAGATCTGTGGAAGAACTCTTCTTAATTATAATAATAAAATGGATTCAGGTACAGTGACATAATGTGTTACACCAAAATGGAAGGTATGGTTAAGAACAAAAGGCAGCAAAACAATGTGAAGTACAATTTGAAAATGCTCTAGAAAGAAATTTTGTAAAGACATTAAAGATTTACTTTGGCAAAACTTTATGTTCCTGGCAATGTACAAATACAATTAAAAAGGATACATTACTAGACTATTTTGTAAAAACCGTTCAATAAAAAAGGTGCAATGCACTAATGAGATTCCTGGGTTTAATTTGCACACCACTCACTTTTTGTGGAGTTTGATGCTCTCTTTGTTGGTATCTGTTATTTCAGGCACTTCAATTATTTTCATCATTCCAATGCTAGGTGGCACCTTTAAAGTGTGGATGCATGTCCTGCGATGGACTGCTGTCTTGTTTGGTATCGGTGTATGTTGTATACCCAAACTTGCTTTTGCTTCCAAATTGGGATTACACTGATTGTGACCTTATCAACACTGCACAAAGACAGTTTTGAAGACAAAACAAAAATCTTTATTTATTCAATTCACCTCAAATTGTAGTTGTGGACAGTCCAATTCCAATGGTTCACTGCTTTTATTTATAAGGCTACATACTCGTTTGTTTTTAAGCACCTTCTGTTTCAAATAATAAGGGCTACAGGAGAGTGAAAACATTTTAGTCCACATTGGATCTACAGATGAAGAATGTTGGGTTTTACATAATATTGTACTACACAGGCACATCCTGCACCTTCTATGACCCGATTCCCCTGTGGATACTCTTGCTTGTTCACTCAGAGTTACACTACATTATTAGAATGAATCCATTCTGAATTTTAAGCATGTAGCAAATTGCAGGGTAAGAAGTCATTATGTGAATACTGGCATGTGGATTAAGACATTTTTCTACTTTCTTTAAGGTGTTTTGCTCATCTGCTGCTGGAAGGAATGAAGCAGTAAACAGAGGAAAGGCCTCTCCTACGCATAACCTGTCTCACATACAGAATTCGTGTGATTGGAGCAATTAACAAAAAGTTGCTCTTTTCTCTGACCAAGGAGACAGGATCAAACATCTCCGAGCAAGACCACACTATTATGGAGTCTCGATCAAGGCACAGTGGCTCAAAAATGGAGGGCAAAGCAGCAGGAAAGGCAGAGAAAACAACTGGAAGTAGTGTGGAAAAGAAAGAGACTAAATCTGGTGAACTCACCCCTCAGCCACGAAAACAAGTCAGTGAGACACCATCTGAGCCACTAAAAGCTGGTAATACGGCTGCAGGAGATAATACTGGAACGCAGGTGCCACCACTGACAGAGGTCAATGCGGATGGAAGTGCAGAGGATGACAAACAGGCTACTGGGCAGAATGGGGATAATCAGGCAGGTGAAGGCAATGATACCTCTGAGCGCCTGAAGCCTTTTCTCATTGGCGGTGCGGCCATTGTTGCTGTTGCTGTGGTCATTGCCATGGTATTGCTTGCGCGCAAGAAATGAACAGCTTCCTTGGGCTTATGTAAATATAGTAGTAATGTATAGAACTAGAGGGGCACCGAAACACATGCACAGATACAGGTAGAGATTGGCCAAAACAAATGGGCACACAGGATAGGAAGGGGCTACATGGATAGAAAAAGAAACCTTTCAGTCTTCATTTGTAGTACTTCACTGTTCACTTAAAGTACCAAAGATTCAAAACTAAACCTGATTCAAATAATATTTCCTCAATTTCTAAATTTGAATCCACAACCTTGCAGATACCTGTACAATGAAATCATTGTCTGAAAATACTTTCATCATTGGTCAATCTTGAGTATGGCAATGCATGTTGGCACCTTTAGTTTGACCTGAAGGGTTTAGTTGGGCCACAATGTAATAGCCCCAAAGGATAACTTGCCTCCATTTTCTTGGTATCCTGTTAAGCAGGCGGGTGGGATAAACCTGTTGAGGCATTTAATGTCACCTCAAATTTCTTCCTGTCTGAGCAAACAGAAAACAAAAAGTCTGAAAAAAGTTAGTTTTCATTCCCTAACCACTGCACAGTTTAAAATCTGTATTTGGTTTGGAATCGTAATTAATAATTATTTTCTTATAAATGGAAAAAACGTGATAACCTGGACCATCACAAAATATTCTATAAAGAAAATACTCTGGAGTGTAGGATCAATAATTAGAAAAAGTGGTTCATATTATATTAACATAAATTCCACTTATGCCCCTCAATATAAACTGCACTGTTATCTTTTGTAGACTTTTTTGAATGTAATATGAAGAATAGCTATCCAGAAAACTGAATAGGTCTCTCTTAGTCTTCATTAGCTTGTAATGATTTTAATCTTAGAGTCTTGCAATAAAGTACCCCCTTTTTTCAAGCATGAAAAAAGGGGCAAAAGTTATTCCCAGTTTGAAAAAAGAAAATAAGTTAACGGAGGCAAACTTTCTATGAAAGATGATTGTCAAAATGCTTCATCTCTACCATTTTTGTTTATCAGTGTGGGAATAACCTTCAGCCTTTCAATTAAGCAAGCACTACCTTTGTGAAAATTAATTGAAGTAGTAACAAACATCTTCATGTGTGGGGTATGTAAAAGAAAATAATATTTTTTGGTGTTTATTTGATAATACTGTCAATTCCCTGTTGTCCATATGCCTTCACTAGTGACCACTAAACTAAACTGATTAAATGGTGAAGCAAAGCCATCTCCTATGACAGTATAAATATATGATACAGTAAAAGCAAAATAAATAAGGTAAAATATCCACATGAAATTGTTAAAAATATATCCAAATAGACTTGGCAAAATGGAGGAATGGCTCACAATGATAGGGTTAATTACTTTGGGTAAAACATGTTGCGCTTTACGGAGTGTATACAGTATATACTGCCTGCTCAGTCAGGTACCAAAGTAAAACCTGCGCTGTGGGCCATTCAAGCTTTGAAAAGTACACTGATCACACTCTGGTGTCTGTGTACATACTTGTGTGTGTTCATGTGTCCAAGCCCCACTGACATTTTCACCCCCCTCTTGTGTAACTCATGAAGCAGTAAGAGCACGAGGGCATAACTTTGAATGTGTGTCCCTGTGGCTTAGCTTCTTTTCAAAGTCACTGTCCAAGCGAATGTCTTGTGTTCATTCTGGCACTCTGCATGGTTTGATCCCTTGGCCTATTTTTCATTATGCTTAGTAATAAGAATATACTCTTACTGCTCCTCTAATAATACTACTAGTGATGATAATGAGACTAAAGTTCAAGTTTTACCTTAATTTTGTTTTTAAACCAGAGCGTATAAATGCAATAATGCAGGTAGGATAAAACCTTAGATGGGAAATACTAGTGATATTATATATTATAGTTGTGTAGTTCACACCACAGCCCCTTGACTGCTCTTTCAAAATAATAAAAAATGGTATTAATAAACCCCAGCCCTTCGTCTCTGTACTCTGATTAGTCACAGTGTGTATTAGCTTCATATCCACTAACTGGCACAAAGACACTTGACTGTCTGCATGGAAAGCATACTGGCGGTAGCCCTGTTTTGTAAATTGATTTGATTCTAATTGCTATATTAGAAAAGTGTCTTCTGTGTCGTTTCTTCTGCTTCAATTTCTTTTATCCATAAGGTAGCACTTAACAAACTTGGGATAAATCCATCTTTTAAGTAAGCAAATATTTGTCTTCTTATTCCATTGAAAATAAATTCCAGCCTTAGAATCTGAATCTGAGCTTTGCCAATATCTGCTGATTCTGAAGACCCATTCTGTCTTGGAGTGATTTGGGAGTCCTGGTCTTTTTGAATGCAGACTTATTATTAATATTTTGATTTTTCTCGATCACCTTGAAGAAATGGTGCACACAAGCTAAAACAGTATTTAAAGTTTACGACTGGAACAATAAAAATAAGTTGAAATTGTGCTCTTTTAGAAACTAGCCAGTTCTGAAATGGAGCGATAATAAGGACATGGTCTTGAAATATATGAAACAATGATAACTTTAGCTCTTTCAGTCATCTACACTGTTTAGATTTATTTTCAATGAAAGCATCACTGAATGAGCTTGGTCTGTCAGTTATTACAAGACAGCCCATCACAAGAGTTAGTAACTTTGGGTCATATAAGAGATGATTTCATTCTTCATTGTACACTAAATGGGTTTTAGCCCTTTCTTCTGGAAAACCTTGCTATTCCTGTCTTTTTAGGACAATGGATTCTGCCAACAGCTTTGTAATTCTTAATATTTTTGTCTTTGAGAATTTCCTTTTCATTGCTTTTTTTTCTTTACTACTTGTACATTAAGATATTCTCATCCCAATCAGGTTTGGTTTTCTGCTCCTGTGACCCTGAACTGGACTACATTGTATGATAACTATGGATAGATGCATGGATTTGTCTGTACATCAGAATTCTCAGTAACAAGATTTTGGCAACATTCCTTGATTTCTTGTAATAAAATCTTTGTTTATTTAACAGATAGTCTTGGTACTACAGTAGTCCCTGATCCATTTCATGTACCTGATGGAACAATCTACTTTGACCATCTACTACCTTTCAGCCCAAACTATCTTATTCAATCTCTATTCACCTACCCTTATAAAATTTGAAATAGTGATTTGAAGAGCTCCAAACTACTACTAGCAGTATCTATGCCTAGTAACTTAATCCATACTTTTAGTCTCTTTTTGAAGAAATACTTTGCATTTCTACTTTATAGTCTTCTAATTCTGCTTTTTATGTTAGCATGAAATTGACCTTTTAATCAAATTCCACTTGTGTGTGGCACTCCTTTTCTTGTATGCTAGTCCATTAAAGAGCAAATTTGTATTCACACTGTAACAGTGAACCCATCAACATGTACAAGCACAGCTGAAGAAAACTGTAATAGTGAAAGAAAAAAGAAGAAGAAGAAAAAGACAAACCATGGTTTCAGTCAGCTCAAACCTGTATGACAGCACCTTTATCTGTAATATCACTTCTGCTTATAACATACGAAAAAAATTAATTTAAGTGATCCATGGAATAGCATATAAAATTTAAACCAACGTTATATAATAACCTCGGTGGTGACGGATATACCCCAAGATAATTGAAAATGTACCAACCTCTGTTGTATGAATGTGAAAGTCACAAGTTGTGACAAAAAAGATGCTTCTTTCCACGATCATCATGCGTTTGTGATTTTGATAATAAACAAATTACAGAACTATTTCACTATGCCAAACAAAAAGAGCTCATAGGTATAAAAAATGGCTATATTTTTTTTTCTCAATTCATAGTCTGAATGCTAGACCAGATTATTGGCTCCTGCCCCATGGCACAACATTCATTGTACTTGAAGGTCATGTTTCTACCTTAGAGACTTGTGTAAACTGAAACTGAAATATTGCACAATTGCGCTATTTATCTGTATGTGTGGGATTATTTTCTGGGAGCTAGAGCTTTCTTCCCAAAACGTGTGTTAAGTTGAGTGGCAGCTCTGTGGGTGTGCATGAGTGTGCCCTGAAATGTAACTAGGAGAACTTCCAGCTAAGCTAACCCCTACCCACCAAAATAAATTGGCCAGGAAACAGATCGATCAAGTTTTTTGTGTGCTATTTCTTGATTTTTAAATATACAATAGTGTATATATATATATATATTATATATATATATATTAGTATATATATATATATATATATATATATATATAATATATATTAGTATTTCATTTATAAATAACACTGGGCTGAGTAGGCTATTTCATTGATGTGTTGTAAAGAAACAAATATATAAGGTATGTATCACTGTAACCAATTCTAATAATCGTCTTTTCCATATTAATACCTTAAATGACCCATTCCTCATACTTTATGATATTCAGCTCTTTACCTTTTAATCTATATCACCTCCTCCTTGCACTTTGTATGTAAATTAAAAATACTTCTATCCCACAGATAGTCATATAGCAAAATGTGAAATAAAATTAATTTCTTCTGACTCATGAGTCTGTCTCTTGATTATCTGTATAGATTGTCTTGCAAGCTGGCTGAATGGATCTCAACAGTAATCTAGAGTCTCAAGTTCATATTCACATTTATTGTCATGTATAAACAGTACAACGCCACTAGTCATACTAGTGACAGTACCAACAACATGCAATGAATGAAATACCATATATTAAATGGAATATCAGATAATTTGCAGTACAGTATATAAAAAAATACCTGTGCACTTGTTAGTGTAAATGGCTGTTGAGTAGCCTTATCGATAAAAACTGTCACTGAACTGAACTGTCTATCTATCTATCTATCTATCTATTATCTATCTATCTATCTATCTATCTTTCTATCTGTCTGTCTGTCTGTCTGTCTGTCTGTCTGTCTGTCTGTCTGTCTGTCTGTCTGTAATTTAAATAGAGAGTCCAGAGTATTAAACCTCTGGAGTCCATAATTATTAAGAGAGGGGGGCTTCTCACCACCTAGCCTCCCCCCCACCACATAAGTTCTACATTTGACTACAATATAGGCGAGTGCATGCTTCATGTGAAAAACAACAGGTCTGATGCTGAATCTATCATTAGTGACCTTGGTTTACGTCCCAAATGAGTGCATTCATATGGATACATGGTGTATGTGGAGATCTGTTGGTCTGATGCTTTGTTTTCTTGCTTTTTATTCAGTCTGCTGGTTAGACCTTTGTGACATGAAAGTCAGTACATACACTGTTTTGCAACAGTTCCTCCTCTTTGAAACAGTGTCAAAAACTGTACAGTGGAATCACTGAAATAATTAAGACATTAATCTGTTAGTACAAACAGATCTCTGTCATTTCTCTCATCTAGCAGCTGTACCACCTGCACTTCAGAACAGGTAATCCATCTAAAGTTAATCATTGTTTGTGCCTAGCCAGTGTTTGAATGGGAGACCATCCAGAAAAAGCTGGGTTTCTGTTAGAAGGGATGTTGGTGAATCCATCAAGGGGTGCTTATCCTGTGGCCAGTGTGTGGATCCCAGTGCCCAAGTGCAGTGATGGGGAGACTATGCTGTAGAAAATTGGTGCTTTTCATTGGATGAGATGTAAAACCAAGGCTTTGACACTCTGTGATCATAAAAGGACCCTGGAAAACTTTTGAATAAAAAGTAGGGGGTTCCTGATGTCCTGGCTAAATTGCCCACCATAACTGGTCATTCTGACCCTCAATCATCCCCTGTACCTTATTAACTAACTGTGTCACCCACCCCTTCACTGCCTATTAGCTAACGTGTAGTGAGCATGCTGGTGCAAAATGGCTGCTCTTGCATCATCCAGGTGGATGCTACACAGTGATGGTGGTTTAAGTGGTTCCCCACTATCTATGTAAAGAGCTTTGAGTAGCTAGAAAAGTGCTATAAAAGTGTAAGTAATTAATCAATTAACTGAACTTGGGTGGAAGCTTTATGGTGATCTTAACCAAAATTAAATATCTGCGGGTATCAGGAGCCTGTTCTTGTTGCATCAGGCACCAATTTAGAATCACCCCTAGAAAGTGGAAATTCATTCTAAAATCTGTTAGAATTCCAAAGTTATTAATATATTGAAGTTGTCAAAATCATCTGTTGCTTAGACCATGTTCCAGATCTCCACTTCTCTTTTTCATAGTCTGCTGTTTAGAATAGCTTTATTCAGTCGATTATATGGATTCCCTTTGCAAGCTTCAAATAAACTAAAAAGAACAAATATAAATATGCACAACTCAAAAATTCAGTGTTTATTCCTATACATGGCTGTGTTGCCATTTAATCTAACCAAACATACAGGCACTGTTTGACTCCCAGGACTGAGTTATTCGAGTTATTCTGTACTCCAACTCTCTACTTCCTTCAGAATTTATATTGTCTGATCCTTTCACTCCTTTCTGTACACATCCTTTTAAGCCATGAATATCTGTTTTACATTATGGAGATTACAATAGATTTTTCTTTGCAGAGCATCAACATTTTATTCTCAGACTAGCAAAATACCAGCGCTTCACAGCGGAGAAGCAGTGTGTTAAAGAGGTTATGAAAAAGAAAAGGAAACATTTTAAAATAACATAACATGATTGTCAATGTAATTGTGTTGTCATTGTTATGAGTGTTGCTGTCTTTTATATATATAATATACACACACCACACATAAACATATATATACATATATACATATATATACATATCTACATATACACATATCTACATATATATATACATATACACATCCACATATATATATACACATATCAACATATATATACACACATACATAAACACACACATATACATAGACACATACATACATACACACAAACATACATACATACACACCACACACATATATATATATAAACAGACACATATATATACATAAATATTTACATATCTACATATATACACATCTACATTATATATACACATATATATACATATCTACATATATAAATATATATCTAGACATACATACATACATAGATTGACACATATATATATATACATATCTACATATATATATATGTAATTGTGTTGTCATTGTTATAGTGTTGCTGTCATATATATATATATATATATACTGTATATAGCAAAATACCCGCGCTTCGCAGCGGAGAAGTAGTGTGTTAAAGAGGTTATGTAAACATATATTTATACATATACATATATACATATATATACATATCTACATATACAGATATCTACATATAGCAAAAAACCCGCGCTTCGCAGCGGAGAAGTAGTGTGTTAAAGAGGTTATGTAACCATATATATATACATAAACATATATACATATATATACATATCTACATAAACACATATCTACATATACAGTATATACATATACACATCCACGTATACATATATATATATACATATACAAATTTACATATCTACATATATACATATATATATAGATATAAATATAGACATACATATATACATACATACATTCACATATATATATATATATTGTGATTGACTAGAGGTCTCCGTGACCCCTTGAACCCTTGGATCAGACGTCAGACACCAGGTAAAAGTCCAAATATAATATTTATTAATATAAATAAGTGCACAAAGCACCCTCCTCTCCACAATACTCAATAATAAACAATAATCAATAATCCTCCACACTCCCAGACACTTTGCCACCCTTCCTCCCAGCTCAGCTCAAATGTCTGGGCTCACCCAGAGTCCTTTTAAAGCCCCTGACCCGGAAGTGGCTCTAAGCCAAACCCACAAGTCCGTTTTCCTTCCGGGTCAGGGCAAAGTCCTTTTCTTCATCCCGGGAGCACATCGCTTCTTCCAGTCACGTGACTGGGATGCACTCCCGGGTTATAGGGCACACAAGAGCTTACTAGCCCCCCTACAGCGACTCCTGGCGGCCCCCAAGGTATCCAGCAGGGCTGTGTCAAAACACTACAAAGTCCATGAGGCCCTGCTGGAACTCGGGGCGCAAATATGCTGTCCGGAGGGCTCCTCCTAGCGGCCTGGGGTTGACGACCGGAGTCCATAGGCGGTCGTCTGTCACAGTCCCTCCCCCTTAGCGACGACCAGTGGGGCGGAGCGTTGATTCCCGCGAGGGACGTCTTCCTCCAGGAGAACGCGAGATCCGGGCCGTGGTTCTGCTGTCTAGATCCCCCAGCGAACCTTGGGGGAACGGTGTATCTGATGTCTCTTCGCTCCCCTGTCCTCTGGGGAGAACTCCTCCACACGTGGCCCGGTTGCCGGCAGTTATAGCACCGCCGACGTCCTCCTGGTGGCCTCTCTTCCCGAGACCTGAAGCACCTCGGGAATTCTGTCAGCTCCACCCTGTCCTCCGCCAAGGAGGGGTTAACAGCCGCTTTGCTGCTCTTTGCCCTTGTCTTTTCCCTGTTAGGAGACCCGCATTTCTGTGTGGGGATCTCCTGCTTTCTCTGGGGCTTGTGCACAACGTGAGGCTCTCTATGGAAGAGAGAGAGCCTCTTTGCTGTTTGCACGCCCGTTGTCCTATATAAATTCGGAGGCGGCGTCATTAGTACCGTATCGCTCCGGGTAACAGCACTATTCAGCTGCCCCGGGACGATCGGTGCTTCCCCCGCCTCTTCATTAACCAACGGCAACCCCTTTATCACGCGGGTCGGGCTTTTAACGTCCGCCTTAGTCCCGAGCAGCGTCTGATACCGCTGCTCCGGTTCTAACGGACAATTACCCGACCACTCCGTCATCGTGCCACATTCCCTTGTCGGAGACACAGCGCTTTGACAACCGCAACTTATTAAACACGGTGCCGATTCACACTGCGTCCCCTTATTATATACGGCGCAGATATCCCTCACCTGCACCGCCGAATCAATCGAGGCCTGGGCTTCACGGCCTAACCGCCGAAGGTATTCATCCACCTTTTTTACCGGCGCTTCGGCCGTCGCTCCTAGGTCTCCGATGATCTTCTTTATCGCCTGTAGCATCTGTAAAATACTACGTACGGGTTCGATTAATTTTCGAGGTCCCGCACGTCTATAAAGTTATTTATTTCGGCCGGCGGTAAGCCCACTCCCTTGTTAGTCTTACCAGCCAGTCGGGAGCCAATGAGCACGTCCGCTGTCGGCACGTGCTCTGACGGGTCTCGCGGAGGCTTCTGGGAATTGGAGTCTTTTTTGTCTGAGGGCCGGGTTGCCTTCTTTGGCGAACTGCCGTCTGTCTTTATTAATTTCTCAACATCGGGAGCAGTCACTACTCGGCCCTCCTTACCTTTTTGCGGGGTGAGCGGTGCTTCGCTCGCCTCCCCCTTCCCTTTTGGAAAGTCCATGTCCGTTTTTTCTTCGGAGAAGGAGCAAACAGCGGGACGAGGACCACGTCCTTCCCGGAAAGCTTCGGGTTGGGTCACGTGTCCCTTATCGGCTGCCGACATGCGGAAGTCAGTCATCTCTCTCCCCGGCTC
This sequence comes from Erpetoichthys calabaricus, assembly GCF_900747795.2. NCBI lineage: Eukaryota > Metazoa > Chordata > Cladistia > Polypteriformes > Polypteridae > Erpetoichthys > Erpetoichthys calabaricus. The sequence goes on from NC_041395.2 coordinate 187,864,696, forward strand.
GAACAAGAGCTTGCCACCGTTTACAGGAGTCTCGTCTGCATCCCGCTGAGCCTCCGGATGATCTAGTCCGAGGTAGGTGCAAGGTACAAGATGCGTTATTATCAATTTATCCGCAATTATTTCCCCGGCACCTACCTCGTTGCAGTCTTCTTCCATAGGCTTCTCCCGCTCTGTGTGGTCGCTCCTACGCTCCTCCCGAGCGTCGGCCATTACGAAAAGAGCTTCTCCGCTGGCGCTGCCGCTCTGCTTGCCTCTCTTCTTCCCCATAACGGACCTGGTAAAGGTAGGTTCAGGCGATGTTTCTGCGTGTCTGGACGTTATCCTCTTAGGGTTCTGTCCACAATAAAATTTTGTAAATACAGGTCCTCTGCCAAATCGACAGCCAGAGAATCCTGCCGACTACGCCAATTGTGATTGACTAGAGGTCTCCGTGACCCCTTGAACCCTTGGATCAGACGTCAGACACCAGGTAAAAGTCCAAATATAATATTTATTAATATAAATAAGTGCACAAAGCACCCTCCTCTCCACAATACTCAATAATAAACAATAATCAATAATCCTCCACACTCCCAGACACTTTGCCACCCTTCCTCCCAGCTCAGCTCAAATGTCTGGGCTCACCCAGAGTCCTTTTAAAGCCCCTGACCCGGAAGTGGCTCTAAGCCAAACCCACAAGTCTGTTTTCCTTCCGGGTCAGGGCAAAGTCCTTTTCTTCATCCCGGGAGCACATCGCTTCTTCCAGTCACGTGACTGGGATGCACTCCCGGGTTATAGGGCACACAAGAGCTTACTAGCCCCCCTACAGCGACTCCTGGCGGCCCCCAAGGTATCCAGCAGGGCTGTGTCAAAACACTACAAAGTCCATGAGGCCCTGCTGGAACTCGGGGCGCAAATATGCTGTCCGGAGGGCTCCTCCTAGCGGCCTGAGGTTGACGACCGGAGTCCATAGGCGGTCGTCTGTCACAGTATATATATATATATATATATATATATATATATATATATATATATATATATATATATATATTATATATATATATATATATATATACTGTACTGCGGTGGGTTGGCACCCTGCCCGGGATTGGTTCCTGCCTTGTGCCCTGTGTTGGCTGGGTTTGGCTCCAGCAGACCCCCGTGACCCTGTGTTCGGATTCAGCGGGTTGGAGAATGGATGGATGGATATATACTGTATATATACATATCTACTTATTGGCTCCTATATTTAGGATATAGCGGGTTGGATAATGGATGGATGGACATCTGCATGCATAGCCCTATTTGCCCGTTTTCATTTTTTTTCTTTCTTCAGTAATATTTCAGTAAACCCGGAGCTTGTCAGTTCAAATCCTGGTACTGACACCACTGTGTGACTCTGAGGAAGTCACTTCAGGTGCCTGTGCTGCAAAAAACAAAAGAAATGTAAGAAATTGTACCTCAGATGTTGCAAGTTGCTGGAATAAAGGCATAAGTAAAATAGATAAATATGTACTGTATTATACACATAGGAACTATTCATTTATTTTCAGTTACGTCATCTGCAGCAAACTTTTATAAATGAGGGTTTCTCATTTTTAGATAGTGCAAACTGTTTCTTCTTCATTGACGTTTTCTCTTGGAGAGGTTTTTTCATTTCATTGAAAATTAAAGCAGCAGCTGCCAAAATATGTAGCTTTCTTATTAATTTTTCAACATTGTGTAAAATAAATTTATAAAGTAACATAAAAGGTTTAAATACTGGTTATCCTTTAACAGTAAAATATTACTAAAGAGATACAAAAAAAGTAAAACGGATATGTTCTTTTTCTTTAAGGAGATTAAATATTACTGAAGAAAGAAAAAAAAAAAAAACCAGCCAAATGGGGCTATGCATACGAACTTAAAAGATTTAAATAAAACAGAAATATATATTTTATTTTTACTTGCTTAACTTGTGGAGGGTGTATCCTGTAGCAAAGCCCTAACTTTTTTCGTGAAAGCCCGTTTCAGTCAATAAGTCTTAAAAAAAGGTGTAAAGATATTGACAATAAGCTAAGCAAACCCAGGAAGACATGGAATCGTTTAAATCAAGTATCATTACATCTTCCTTTCTTAAAGAGAAACAAGGCAGTACTTACAAGCTTACATATTTATATATAGACATACATACATATATATATATATCTATATCCGAAGCCGTGCAAGCACACTCTTGAGAATGCAACGTATAGTTGTACAGAAGAAAAGCAATCTTGCCTCAAATGAGTGGCAACCTTTTGTAGGTCTATGAACTTAATTTAAACTTTAGGTTTACACGGTGCTTTCTTTCCGAAGTACCTGCACTCATGAATATGTCTGTACAGTATGTGTCAGTCGGTCAAATCCACGCGCTTCGCACCGGCGAAGTACCGCTTTTAAATTTTTATTAAGAAGAAAAGAAAACCTTTTTAAATTGAGGGAAAATATACTAATAACAGTTTGTTAAGGATCTGTTTTTTTGTGAAGCTGCCTTCACTCGAGTGATCACTTCGAGCTGACTTGCTGGCCAACTATAAGCGTTACCTGGTAGGTAACCACCCATACAATCAGATTGTGAATCAGACTACGAATGCCGTGAATGTAATTACCCCAATCTACATGTTGTCAAATAAACGAACCACACGCCGTGGCGCAATTTTAGGGGCTTCGCTGTAGCGCTGACGTCCGAGGTTCGATTCCCATAAGGGAGTGAAGTGAGTGGCTGGTTACCTACCAGGTAACGCTTATGGTTGGCCAGCAAGTGAGGTAACATCAGCCACGGTGCCTTCAGTTGTGAGAAGCAGATCATAGAATGGTTGAAAATAGTTTACTGTCAAATAATGCAAAGAGTACGCGACACGTCTTTCCCCCTTATTCTTGGCTCATCAGGCGTACACACTCACTGCACTCGCTTACAGTAATCGAACCTCGGACGTCAGCGCTAGAGGGGCTTCGCAGCGGTGAAGTATTGCTTTTAAATTTTAATTAAGAAGAAAAGAAAACCTCCGAGGTTTGATTCCCGTAAGGGAGTGAAGTGAGTGGCTGGTTACCTACCAGGTAACGCTTATGGTTGGGCAGCAAGTGAGGTAACATCAGCTACGGTGCCTTCAGTTGTGAGAAGCAGATCATGGAATGATTGAGAATAGTTTACTGTCAAATAATGCAAAGAGTACGCGACACGTCTTTCCCCCTTATTCTTGGCTCATCAGGCGTACACGCTCACTGCACTCGCTTACGGTAATCGAACCTTGAACATCAGTGCTAGAGGGGCTTCGCAGCGGTGAAGTATTGCTTTTAAATTTTAATTAAGAAGAAAAGAAAACCTTTTTAAATTAAGTCTTAAAAAGAGGTGTAAAGATATTGACAATAAGCTACGCAAACCCACCAAGTAATGCAATCGTTTAAATCAAGGCGCGAGTCGAAAAACACCATCCCATAATATTAGTTAACGATTAACACATTTCTATATGTATTGTAAGCATACAATACAACTGATAATATGTTGCGCTTATTTATCTGGTGTACCGACATTTTTGCGCGTTTAACGTCTGAAATCTAACGTGGTTTGTGCCCTTCAGAATGAAAACAGTTTGCATTTACCTTTTTAATAAAAGGCGAGCTTTTAAGCCTGAGAAATCATCCCGTAAATGCACATGTTTAATTGCACATGTGTTAATATGTATGCTTACACAGTATTAAAAGACACTGAAGAACGTCATTTACCTTTGTTCCCGCGTTTGATAAAAGGCGAGCTTTTAAGCCTGGGAAATCACCCCGTAAATGCACACGTTTAATTGCACATGTGTTAATATGTATGCTTACACAGTATTAAAAGACAATCAAAAATTAACGTCATTTACCTTCGTTCCTGCATTTGACTCGTGCTGTAAATCTCTTCCTTGTTTTTAGTTCACGTGATTACGTAGGAGGCGTGATGACGCGATACGTGACTCCGCTTCCTCCATTAGAGTATATGGACAAAAAACAGGTTCCAGTTATGACCATTACGCATAGAATTTCGAAATGAAACCTGCCTAACTTTTGTAAGTAAGCTGTAAGGAATGACCCTGCCAAATTTCAGCCTTCCACCTACACGGGAAGTTCGAGAATTAGTGATGAGTGAGTGAGTGAGTGAGTCAGTCAGTCAGTCAGTCAGTCAGTCAGTCAGTGAGGGCTTTGCCTTTTATTAATGTATAGATATAGATTTTCATTTTCATGATCTTGCCTTCTATTGTACATTTAAAAGGCCTTGCCACCCTGCCATGACTGGAACTGTATCTACTTGTTTATTTTCATAAGGAGACACTTCAATGCCATTTGCTTCATTTTAGAAAAAAAATCTTTTCCATGGCTAAGACTACAATATCTGGACTCTTCTTGGTTGTAACTGTTGATGCTAGACAGGAAGTGGCTCCCAATGACAGAGTACTGAAAATGGACTGTTTAAAAATTAGATGGATGGACCAATGGCTCATCGGGCACATTCAAGGATGAAAACACTGTACAGTTTTCTCAATATCGTTCACTTTGTGCACAATATATTAGATTTCTGCTTGTAGTTTCTTTTTGACAGGTTCATACTTTTAAAAAGTTAGGTCAGGTTGGGGAGCATGCACTGGTACAGTTCATTGCCACACCCACCACACGACGAAACAGCTTGGGATCCTGGTTGGCAACCCACAGGCAGACACGCGGTCCAGTCCCACCCTCCGGAAATGACCCTCTATCTGCCACAGCCAGGTGTTACATGAGCGTCTCCTTGGCCTGGTCCACCCACTCGGGTCCCCAACAATGAGGATCCTGCGAGGCGGATCACCCTCGGGAATCGTGCCACATGGCCGTAGTGCCGTAACTGATGCTTCTTCACAATGCAGGTAATGTGCCTCATTCGGGACTTCATGAGCAACCGCTCATTCGACAAAACGTCAAACCAGCAGTACCCAAGGACTCTCCGAAGAGACACAGGACCAAAGGAGTCCAGTCTTCATCGCAGGTCACTGGATAAGCGTCCATGTCTCACAACCATATAGCAAGACAGGAAGCACCAGGACTCTAAAGACTTGGACCTTTGTCCTTTTGCAAAGATATCCACACACCCTTTTCCAGCGACCTCATGACCCCCCATGCTCTCGCAGTCCGTCTACTGATTTCATAGGAAGAGTCACCAGAGACATGAATGTCACTGCTGAGGTAAGTAAACCTCTCGACAAGGTCAACACTTTCTCCGCAGACAGAGACACTGCTAATGGCTGTGCTTAAGAGGTCATTAAAGGCCTGGATCTTGGTTTTTATCCAGGACACTCGCAAGCCCAGACACTCAGACTCCTTGCTCAGTCTCCCAAGCGCCCCGATCAGAGCCTCCATTGACTCCACAAAGAAAGTGAAATGAGTGTCTATTTAAAACATAGCCTTGTGTGTTTTATGTTTAGTTAAAGAAAGCTTCCTGAAATGTAATTATTACACATTAGACATTGCATAGTCTGAAATTTAGTTATCTTATTACAAAATGAAGAATTCAAGAGAAGGCAAGAAAATGCCATTGATCTCAACATATGCCATAATCACTCAGATTCAATGTATTTTTATAATGTGCACACCCAAATGAGGCTCAGGGTGCAGCACACATTTACTTAAAAAAGAGTAAAATCACATACAATAAAATTTCAAAAAAGCCTGCATGATGTGCAGCTATATTCAGTATATTTTTTAAAACACCTAATTGAAATAGATTAATTGTAAGTAAATAGAAATGTATAAACATATCATACTAAAGTCAGATGGCAACAGAGAATGGAAATCAAATCTTCTGTATACAAGGACTCTAGAGAAATAAACTCACGGGCCAGTAGTCATTTAGAGAGGTGACTTCTCATATCTTCCCAGTACATTGTACAATGTACCAAAAGGCATGGAAGGGTCTATGATTTATGAAAAACACGCACACATAACAAAGGTCTGATGTTTGTTCTGTCACTGATGCTGCTGAAGCCTTGTGAATTTCCCATCGGGATTAATAAAGTATCTATCTATCTATCTATCTATCTATCTATCTATCTATCTATCTATCTATCTATCTATCTATCTATCTATCTATCTATCTATCTATCTATCTATCTATCTATCTATCTATCTATCTATCTATCTATCTATCTATCTATCTATCTATCTAATATTGACTCTCAGATTCAATTTCAATGGCAGTAGAGGTATCTGGTTAAGGTGACAGCAATTGTAAGCATTACAGAAGGTCAATGACAGAACCAGGAACAGCTGATCACAACAAAAGCCAAAATTATGAAAACGCGATATGAAAAGCCACACTAATATGAGTAAACCATGCTAAAATAATTAATCTTTATCCTGGACTAAAAACTGAGACAGATTGGGACATCTCTTTAATTGACAATGAGATTAACAAAGTGAGCCAGAGAAAGGCTAACAAAAAGAGAGACAGCTGGAGAAATCTTCTCAGAACAAGACAGGAAGGGCATTTCAGTAAAAGAAATTTCTGACATTCAACCTGTAGAAATGTCCTGATTTCTTCAGGGCTCATGGAGACATTTTCACTGGCACATGTGGAAGGGTGCAGAGACTGCTTTGTATTTCATTGCCAGGTGCATTTTTCACTTTCTTAGATTTGGTCATACCGTCTGCTGTGGACAACCATTTTTCTATTATAGTCTTCAGGTTTCACACAGTGCTTCTTTTTAATAGCAATAATATGTCTGCTGAGAGTTGCTGATCAATCAACTTTTTGCTTCAGCAAGATGACTACATTGCTTTTATATATGGCCTCTACTGCTTGTGCAACTAGCTGTCCTTAAGCGAGGCTCAACTCAGTGTGGCACCAAAGTCCAAATCTTTTGCAGGCCAAGTTGTTCTGCTAAGCATTGCTCTTACGAATAGAAGGGTCTCGCCAACTCTTTGCTGTGGGCCACACCCTAAGCAATAAAAAATGTTTTTCTTCAGTCTGAGGAAAGGAAGAGCAAAGTTATTTACAAAATAAGGTATTAACTACAGGTCATAATTTGATTTGCACCATTTAAAAATTCAGCAGAGACAAACTAAGATCTTATCAATTAATGCTTTATAATGTATGTACTGCATATGTTACTGTCTAACATATGCTTAAGAGGACAAATATGCTGTAGCATTATCAAGCAAAAAAAAAAATTAGTAGCAACAAAACACAATTCCCCATGATAAACCTAACCCAAATGCATGCCTACATAAAGGTAAAACCAGCTTTGACAAAATCCAGTTTGGGCAAGAAGGTATCAATAATGTATTTATTTCTTACAGTAAAACATAATTTGTTACAGTTTTAAAATCCACACTTACTTTACAGCTTTACCGCAGGAGTATAAACGTGAGTCTTAAAGGTCATTTAATGCTAATTCCTAAACATTGATATTAGATAATGCGATCAATAATTCATCCAGAGTTCTGAGCTCACAGCCTGCCTTAGTCTGTTTATCTTTTTCTCCTTACAAATGTCAAAAATTGCAGCTTAGGTTATGAATGACCTAAAATTATCCCTGTATCAGTGTGCCCTGCTGTAGACAGTGTGCCCCTCTGTGGTGAACCTTGTGCTGCTGGGACAGGTTCTTATATTGGAATAAATAGGTTTTAGAAAATGAATGAATGAAAGAAAGAATGAATGAATGAATGTATAACTATAGCATTTATAGTCAACACAAATCTAGACATACTATACACAACAGTAGTCTGAATTCTTCAGTACCCTATTACACCAAACAGCCTGAAGAAAACTGAAGGAGTCTGACAGGTTACTATAGCATCAGCATGAAGGTAAAAACTTGAATTTTTAAAGGATTATACAATACTATTGATTTAACTGTGAAACACTACTACTGAGGGATTACACATGAAATTATCATGAATGAGGATATGTGTCCATTAGTAACAACAGCCAGAAATCAATCAAGAACAGTAACTTTTAACCCACCTTGCTACCCTAGAGCTCAGACCAATTCTAAACTTTTAATAAGTCAATAATCAGTGTTTCCTGATTTCAAAGACCTGAGCAATAACATTGAATACAAATGCAGCTGTGATAATAGAACTATGATGGGATGAAATGCCCAGCTTGGAATTGATTAAAAATGTTAAAACATGTACAGATACTCCAATTATGAATTGCCAGTCAAGCCAAGCACCACATCATTTGGGAATATGAGGGAAAAACTGAAGTACTACTGTATTTGGCAGTTTGTTTTTCCAGTATCCTTATGTTTTTTCAACATCCCAAAAATGTGCATGTTAGGTTAATTAGTGTCTTTGTTTGTTTTTTACCTTGTGCCTATTAAGCTCTGTGCCCCACAACCAAATACAGTAAGTGGATTTTGAAAATGCATAGATAAAAACCTAATTGCATATGAAGCAGCATATTCATACTACTGAATAACAACTTCAGGATACTATGTCAGAATCCCTGTATAGTCCCTGTCTGTGTGGACTTTGCAGGCTCTTCCTGTGTTTGATTGGATTTTTCATAAAAAGTTATGCTAGGATAAATGGCAGCCCAGTAAGAGTGAGTGTGGGGTGGATTCCTTTTAGTAAGACAGAAGACCATTAACATGCCATTCTTTGGATTCATTCAAAAACAAGCTGCTCACCTTGAATTATCTTTTTCTCTACTACAGTAGTTTTGATTCTCTCTGAGGGCTACAGGGTTTGCAGATTTTTGCTCGAACAAATCTCCACATTAGAACCCAGTTGCTGCTGTTAATTTTAATGCAAATTATTTAATTCTATGCCTCATTGACACACTCAGCCTGCCTTGCCTGGCATTCTTGACATTGTAGAATTTGCTATTCTGAGGATGGAATTAACATGAGGGCCACAGAGCCAGCTGGTTTTGATTACAGTTAATTTCTTTATTAGAAGCCAGTAACTGCTGAAAAATTTTACTTCACTTACCAAGATTCACAATTTTTCATTGCTTCTTTAACACTTAAATCTGATGAAATGTGCATCATGAAATGAGCTTTTCATTAGGGCAACTGAAAACAAAAAAGAAAACAAATAAATGAAGGACTGGGAAGTACTAATCTGCTTTATTAACAACATCCTCATATGCATTGGTGTGTCTAATGCCATAGACATAGAATTACTAGATGCTGCATGACCAGTAGCATCGTACGTCAATGTCGCCACCATATTGTGAGTGGCACTGCTGTGGAGTGAAGTAATGGATAAAGATGCCTCACGCATGTGTTGTTTGGGATCGTACAAACTGCTGTACGCTTCAAACCAGATCACAGGGATTACATTTCTTAGGTAAAGCTGAACAATTGTTTTGGTTATACTATATTTGGCCATTAGAAATCCCGTTTTATAATCTTAACTTTAGCTACGCCAGGCTAAGCTAACAAAGCTATGCATTTATGTGTTCAAGTGAGCCTCCAAACAGCGTTTTGGCTAAACATATTTAGTCAATAAATATGTAGATTGTTGTTAGCTGTTAACATTTCTCAAACTTTGAAGGTTTCCCAAAGAAATCCACCTCAGGAAGCAGTGGGAGGTAACCCTTAGACAGGATTTTGAGAAAGATGTCCTGTGATGTGTGCCGTGCTAGTTTGGTAACAGATGCTGTACCAACATCATATGATCAAAGCTACCACTTGCTCACATTAAAAAACAAAGGAGGTTTGATGATTCCTTCTGAGGGTACAGTCAAGGTGGTCAAAGTAGCTGAGCATGTTATCCAACAGTCGACATTAGGGCAAGCTGTCAGTGTATCTTTGATCAATCAGTTTGTTCGGGCTGAGATTGGTTCAGATGATGTGTTTTTTCTCAAGGAGCACATTGAGGAAACACAGTTTGAAATTGACAACCATCATTTTATGCTCATGTCTTTAGTTGTGTCTGTCTTCCACAAACTAAGGCTGCACCATATTGCCAGACTGAATACTCTTAAATTACAGAGTGGCAACACACGGAAAAAGCTATTTAAGACAGTTCTGTTTCAAGGATTTTAGATCCTATCCTGTATATATTTAAGTAACCACATTGTGTGTGTTTGCGCGTGTGTGTGAGAGAGAGAGAGATTGACAGAGGAATGAGTGAAATGTTTTCAGAAATTATTAAGCCAATTTGTATACAATAAAATTGCTTATTTTTGTCATTGAGTGTATCATTTCACTATTAAAAGAAAGACAAACAAAGATAACTGGCAGTAACAGTGCAAAATTCACAATTGGTATGCCAGATTGAAAAGATAAGTTTTGAGGGTAGTTTTAAAATGTGTTATTGAATCGAGCTGACGTATATGAGAGGAAAGAGAATTCCAGAGTTGAGGAGCACTATGAGAGACGCTCGCGCTCCCATAGAACAGAGTTTGATGTGTGGTACAGAAAGTAGAGCTGCAGATGAGGATCTGAGTGAGCGAGAGGGAGTGAAAGTCTGGAGGAGATCAGTGAGGTTGTGGAGAGCTTTAAATGTTAAGAGCAGTATTTTGTATTGCATTCTGTAGTTAACAGGGAGCCAGTAAAGTTGAGAGAGAATGCAATAGGTGCAAAATGTTCAGTGGATTTAGAACAGCAGGTTATTATCCTGGCAGCAGAATTTTGAAGAAGTTGTAAGTGATGGATACGTTTTTGTGGGATGCCAGATAGAATAGCATTACAGTAATTTATACGTGAGGTGACTAGGGCATTAACCAATACTTCAGTACTGTGTTGCATAAGAAATGTTTCGGAGATGGAAGAAGGCAGTCCGAGAAATGTTACTTATATGGGAGGAATTATTTCATAATATTATTATTATTTCATAATTGTCATTATTAGTGTATAAATGGATATAAATAATTGCATTTAAACAATTCACCAAAATCTGTTGTATGTAAACGATACTGTTTTAAACGTTATTGTTATTTCACCAGAAAACCCGGTTTCCAAATTTACCTGTATTAGTTTAAATGGCACTTTTGCCACTCGCAATATGGTGTACGCGCTGATGTATCGTGTCGACTGGGCAACACAGTGAATGCGGCGTCTATCTATATATGTCTATGGGCACAACCACTGTCACCAGGTAGTGACACACACCGCATGCACGTAATGAAAAAAACAAAAAAAATCCACTTTACAGCATGGCTCGATCTGAACTGTGCATGCCGATTCACACTTTGACATTACGGTATATACATTTTAGTTCCACATTAGTTTACCATAATGAAAATATTCATCCTGCAAAATGAACAAAGCAGCTTTTGTGGCGTAACGTTGACGTCCAAGGTTTGATCGCAGTAAGGGGAAGCATAGCTGTGCACACCTGATGAGCCCCAATTAGGGCGAAACACGTTGTGTACTCCTTGTATTATTTGGCAGGTACTGTGTGTGTGTATATATAAGTATGTAGTGTTTTTATTTTTCCACTCACGTAATAAATTATATAAAGTCCCCTTTCCGTTTTGATCTATTGTTGCAATTTCCTTCTATTGACAAATTGTATTTGTTTAAAAATATCTTTAGATATCAATTATTATTAATAAAATTGCCATTTGTCTTGAGGCATCAGGTTTACAAAACCTAATGTTGCCAACCAGTTTTATAGAAAGAAATGGTCCTTTTTCAACAAAAAGAATTAACACTGTGTTGCATTGCTTTGTGCTGACTGCCCCCCTTAGTGTTAACTGTGACAGTCCACTTGTTCAGTTTCTTTAATTCATTCTCAGTTGTGCAATCAGGTCAGATGCTGAAGGAATCAAGAGTATAAAGCCACTGGTTCAAATCCTCATTTATTCCAACGGCTATTAATCTTACAAAGAAGTTTAATTTTACATCCACAGACATAAGTGAGTGAGCTGTTATCACTTCAATTTTTTTACAGTAAGTTCTTGCTGCTGTAGTTCATATTTGTAATAAATTTGTTCTTAGTGGTGTTTTTAATATTATTTCAAGGTGTCTCTGTAAAAAACCCCTGAGAAACCAATCTTACCTATTAAGACAATAAAACTGAACTGAATTTAACAGCTGTAAAATAAAATATTCTGCAGTAACTAAGCAGAATTTAAACAGCATGAAATAGTTCAGTTTATGATGAACACCATGTGGACAGAGTGCAGTGACATTCTTTCTTACAAGTTTAATCAACATAACACACCATTGTCTGTGTGCAGATTCATCTCATGTGAATGGTTTTATTCACCCATATTGATACAGAGCCAGTTCATTTTTATAACTTTAAAAAAGGAAATACACTTTTTCATACATTTTTAATTGAATAAATATGTTTAAAAATACTGCGGTGGGTTGGCACCCTGCCCAGGATTGTTTCCTGCCTTGTGCCCTGTGTTGGCTGGGATTGGCTCCAGCAGACCCCCGTGACCCTGTGTTTGGATTCAGCGGGTTGGAAAATGGATGGATGGATGGATGTTTAAAAATAACAAAAGTGAAATATCTGTGAACAATGTTTGTCAAAATAAAAATTACACACAGAAATTACATTTTTATATATATATATATATATATATATTTAGTATATATATATATATATATATATATATATATATATATATATATATATATATACAGTATATATATATATATATATACAGTATATATATATATATATATACAGTATATATATATATATATATATATATATATATATATATATATATATATATATATATACACACACACACACACACACACACACACACACATACACACACACACACAGAGTACTGTGCAAAAGTTTTAGGCAGGTGTGAAAAAATGCTGTAAACAAAGAATGCTTTCAGAAATATAAATAATGATTGTTTATTGTTATCAATTTACAAAATGCAAAGTGAGGGAATAAAAGAAAAATCTAAATTAAATCAATATTTGGTGTTACTACCTTTTGCCTTCAAACCAGCATCAGTTCTTATAGGTACACTTGCACAAAGTCAGGGATTTTGTAGGATTATAGTCAGGTGTATGATCAACCAATTATACTATACAGGTGCTAATGATCATCAATGTCAAACGTAGGTTGAAACACAGTCATTAACTGAAACAGAAACAGCTGTGTAGGAGGCTTAACACTGGGTGAGGAATAGCCAAACTCTGCTACCAAGGTGAGGTTGTGGAAGACAGTTTCATGTCATGGCAAGATTGAGCACAGCAGCAAGACACAAGGTAGTTATACTGCATCAGCAAGGTCTCTCCCAGACAAAGATTTGAAAGCAGACTGGGGTTTCAAGATGTGCTGTTCAAGCTCTTTTGAAGAAGCACAAAGAAACGGGCATTGCGGATTGTAGACGCAGTGGTCGGCCAAGGAAACTTAGTGCAGCAGATGAAAGACACGTCAAGCTTATTACCCTTCGAAATCGGAAGATGTCCAGCAGTGCCATCAGCTCAGAACTGGCAGAAACCAGTGGGACCCAGGTACACCCATCTACTGTCCGGAGAAGTCTGGTCAGAAGTGGTCTTCATGGAAGAGTTGCAGCCAAAAAGCCATACCTCCGACGTGGAAACAAGGCCAAGCGACTCAAGTATGCACGAAAACATAGGAACTGGGGTGCAGAAAAATGGCAGCAGGTGCTCTGGACTGATGAGTCAAAATTTGAAATATTTGGCTGTAGCAGAAGGCAGTTTGTTCATCGAAGGGCTGGAGAGTGGTACAATAATGAGTGTCTGCAGGCAACAGTGAAGCATGGTGGAGGCTCCCTGAATGTTTGGGGCTGCATTTCTGCAAATGGAGTTGGAGATTTGGTTAGAATTAATGGTGTTCTGAATGCTGAGAAATACAGGCAGATACTTATCCATCATGCAATACCATCAGGGAGGCGTATGATTGCCCCAAATTTATTCTGCAGCAGGACAACGACCCCAAACATACAGTCAAAGACATTAAGAACTATCTTCAGCGTAAAGAAGAACAAGAAGTCCTGGAAATGATGGTATGGCCCCCACAGAGCCCTGATCTCAACATCATCAAGTGTGTCTGGGATTACATGAAGAGACAGAAGGATGCGAGGAAGCCTATATCCACAGAAGATCTGTGGTTAGTTCTCCAAGATGTTTGGAACAACCTACCAGCCGAGTTCCTTCAAAAACTGTGTGCAAGTGTACCTAGAATTGATGCTGTTTTGAAGGCAAAGGGTGGTCACACCAAATATTGATTTGATTTAGATTTCTCTTTTGTTCATTCACTGCATTTTGTTGATTGATGAAAATAAATGATTAACACTTCCATTTTTGAAAGCATTCTTTGTTTACAGCATTTTTTCACACCTGCCTAAAACTTTCGCACAGTACTGTATATATTAGTAGAAAATTCAGTAATCATAAAGATGTATAAATGGTAAATGCATTTTACTAGAACACAAATACAATGAAAATGGCCAACAATGGGGAGGTGTTAAAAACTATTAGAGAAAGGGAACACAAACATATTTACAGATTTTTACCTTGGTATTATAAAAATTTATTCTATTTAAACTGACATTTTTTCTGATCTGTCCCTTAACATTTATTCTATATCACCTTTGCTTACAAGTGTTGCTAAATTGCTCTACAAAAATATACAGTTACAAAGAAAACTGAAGGTATTATCAAAGTAAATAAGAAGAAAATTGATGGGTCCTTGCTTTGTGTAATAAATACACTGCATGAAGACAAACTTGCAGCTTTCAAGGTTGCCAGAGATAATAAACCTGTGGGGGTCCCAAGCCAAAGCCTGCACATCCCCCTCTGCATATTCCAGCATACATAATTGTGGTCATCTCAGTCCAATCACAATTCCATTCCAAGACGTCTTGTGAACTTTTCTTCTCTCCGGCATCACAGGCAGTTTCAGTTGATGTAACGGACAGTGGAGATGCAGGGGGCACCATTGCAATAAACTGGAAAAAGACAACAGAGAAACACAGCATAAGTTACTGCCCAGTGCAGATCTTACAAACTGTACACAGTACCATTTCTAATCTATTACAACCAATGCAAGTAATTAAGAAAAAGCCAAATTAGAAATTTTGAAATTATCAACATTTGTGGCCTGGCACTTCTCTATTGGGAAAGAATTCCAGATTTTGTTGCATGAGTACAGAAAGCTGCCAGTTTTTATGGTTGATCTTGGAATAAAAAGAAAAGCAACGTTTGAGAAAAGAAATGTTGGGAGCAGACACTCCAAAATACAGGCAGGATCTAAAATAATCAAAGCCTTCTAATTATTTAATAGAACCTTGAAATCAATTCTGTGTGAGACAGGCAGCCAGTGTAATGAGACTGAGACAGTTTTCAGAAGAAAAAAACCCCAAAATAGTCCAATACCTCGTGATCACTTGGCAAAGGCACAGCAGATCAGAGCAGAGGTTGAGATGGAGGATTCTAGAAGTGCGGGCAGGAGGACCAGCCACTACTTCAACAGGGCACAAATCTCTCCTTCCTTCTTCTTTAACTGCTGCCCCATAACACGGCCAGACTCTTCTACTTCACTGTAACTGTTAAAACATAAACACAGTAGATATTCACTCAAGGAGTTCAAACATTAATAAAGTGTAACCTTACTTCTTGTTCTGCCTCCTTCCTTGGTACAACTGCAGATCAATTATTACCAAACCATCACAATAGATAAAGTTCTGCTTACAGTGAAGTCCAACTAATAATAATTACTGTGGTTTTTTGTTGGATTTTGAAGGAATACCAACTTAACTGTCATTATATGTAGCATCATTTTTTTTTTTACATTATGCATACGGTAGACATCGTGTTACAATCTCTGTATATCTGAACTTCTAATGTGATGTGCTCAGGTGTCATTACTTACATGAAAACATCTTTGTTTTTCTCTCCTGCCTTAGTTTTGTTTTAATTTAAAAATTAACTCTCAGCTCTTCAAAATCCAACAACAAAGCACAGTAACTTAAGAAAATACATGTTATTTTGCAAAACGGAACAATATCCCTGTTCAGTGACTACTGGTACTGATGTGCCTCAGTCTCTGTGTTTGTGAGGATTCACACTCTGAGGCTTTACTGTCTAAAATTAAAAAGCCAGTGTTAATTACTAGACAGAGTGAGCAAGCATACAGTATTCAAGGCAGCAAAATATTACAGATCAAGTAATAAATATGGGGAGGCTTTGCAGGAATTGTGCACAAATTACTTCTGAAACTGAAAGCATCAGTAGTCTTACCTGTAGAAATAGCAAATCTAACATGAACTGCACATCATCTCGAATTGGAAATCTTAAAAGCAGAAGAAAAGAACATCCAGTTGTGTCTCAGAATTCAGGTACACTGGAATCTGTTCAGCCACTTGGAAGGCTGGTTACCACCAGGCATCCTGTAGGGTCAAGAAAAAAAAAATACAATGAAGGGGCATTGTATTTCTAACTACAGCAATAAGAAATGTTATTTCTTGTCCTCACAGGTGGTGCAGTGGTAGTGCTGCTGCTTTGCAGTAAGGAGACTGTGGAAGATTGTGGGTTCGCTTCCCAGTTCCTCCCTGTGTGGATAGCGCTTTGAGTACTGAGAAAAGCGCTATATAAATGTAATGAATTATTATGATTATTAAGGAGCAAGCCTTCTCCATTGTATTCAGTTAAAGGTACGTGTGTGTGTACTCCTCCTAAACCAACAGCTTAAATGATAAGCTAATGACAAATGACAACAGTAGGTGCCCAGCCTGACACACACCACACTTCTTTGATGGCTTTGGATATAAATTTTAAAATTGCCCGTTTTTCTGCCATATAATTTTTTTCTACCAAACAAGATTAAAGAAATCAATTTCAAAATTATGAATAGTAGTCAACTAACAAATTAATTCATAAGTATGACATTAATATATCGCCAAAATGTAGTTTATGTACAAATGAAGACAAATCCCCTCTCACATTTCTTTTACTTCTGCTCCTATTCCAAAATGTTTTATAAAGATTTATTTCTGTTACTGTCTTGAATGACAAACAAACATCTCACTGTTTAAGTATTGTTCTTCTTCTGTATACAGTTTTGAAGATTAAATATTAGAAAATGCAGTAACTGTGGTTTCCTTGCTTCATAAATTTCCGATACATAAGTGTAAAGTTCAGAACGTTAGACCCTCTGTTACAACTTTCTGTATGTACATTAATATGCTAGAAATAGCTTTTAAAAACTGAAAACACACTAAAATAATTAAAACGTGTAAGATTCTGATCTGCTTCATTAACAATTTGTAATGCTATTATCTGCATCTCGCTTTCTTGTAACAACTTAGTTGTTGCTACTCTGGTATGTAATTTAGCCTTCATTATTACAGTATATACTAGACAAAGAGCCCGTTTCGACAACGTAAGATGAAACGGGCACGAGTTTGTGTCAGCAGTGTATGAAGAACAAATGATAAGTAACAAAGAAGTTGTTTTGTAATGATTGTAGTCCGCTTTACTCATTACTGTGCAGGCTTGTACTGTTAGTTGTTGAATTTTCCAGGCCTATAGTATAATATTGAATAATGAATATTCCAGTATAATATGGAATAGTAATAAGTATAAGCACCACCAACCTGATATAGGTGTATTGAATGAATGCGTAATTGAATCAGAATGCGTAATTAGGCCTCGAGCTGTAGTCGAAATCGCCTTTCAGGCCTCTAGAGCTTTAATCGAAGTCGCCTTTCTCTTTGATTTTTTGCAGCCGTAAATCTGCTGCCTGCCGCGATGTTGGGGTTGGATGTCGGTCTCATAAGGTTTTTCGGGCAGCTGCCCAGAAGGCGACTGCGCATTCGGGTTCGGACGTGCGCAGAAGGTGACTGCGCATTCGGCTTCGGACAGACGTGAGTGAGTGAGTGAGGAGGTAGGCGAATTATGAATTAAGATTTGTTAACTTTATTATGGAAAAACTATTGTATTGATGTAATCGGATATCAACATAAAAAATACCGATGGCTTTGGAGGGCACACTTTATACCCGTCGAGTGTCAGTTGTGGATGAAGGTTCGAGGCAAACAGCAGGCAGACAGCAGATATAGAGTAAAAAAGCAATTTCTTTATTCTTGGTAAGCAGAGAGACCACTGCCAGCCCCTGTCAACTTTTGTCACTGACAGTTACCAGCAAATAGCCCAATCTTGGGGGGTGAGCTTCCTTTTTATAAAAGAGTCATACATCTCACAGAGACAGCTTGTCATGGGATAAGGTTACACAATTCTTTGGGGGAATTTAGTAATATTACAACACAAGTGTTCAAAACGATTGAAGAAGAAGTGAAAGAACCTATTACTGTTGATTAAACAAAAATCACAGACGTTTGGAAAATAAAAAAGATTAGATAGATAGATAGATAGATAGATAGATAGATAGATAGATAGATAGATAGATAGATAGATAGATAGATAGATAGATAGATAGATAGATAGATAGATAGATAGATAGATAGATAGATACTTTATTAATCCCAAGGGGAAATTCACATTCTTCAGTAGCAGCATACTGATACAATAAATAATATTAAATTAAAGAATGATAATAATGCAGGTGAAAAACAGACAATAACTATGTATAATGTTAAATGTTAACGTTTACCCCCCCGGGTGGAATTGAAGAGTCGCATAGTTTGGGGGAGGAACGATCTCCTCAATCTGTTAGTGGAGCAGGACAGTGACAGCAGTCTGTCGCTGAAGCTGCTCTTCTGTCTGGAGATGATACTATTAAGTGGATGCAGTGGATTCTCCATAATTGATAGGAGCCTGCTGAGCGCCCTTTGCTCTGCCACAGATGTTAAACTGTCCAGCTCCATGCCAACAATAGAGCTTGCCTTCCTCACCAGTCTGTCCAGACGTGAGGCGTCTTTCCTCTTAATGCTGCCTCCCCAGCACACCACTGCGTAGAAGAGGGCGCTCGCCACAACTGTTTGATAGAACATCTGCAGCATCTTATTGCAGATGTTGAAGGACGCCAGCCTTCTAAGGTAGTATAACCGGCTCTGTCCTTTCTTGCACAGCGCATCAGTATTGGCAGTCCAGTCTAATTTATCATCCAGCTGCACTCCCAGATATTTATAGGTCTGCACCATCTGCACACAGTCACCTTTGATGATCACTGGGTCTATGAGGGGTCTGGGCCTTCTGAAATCCACCACCAGCTCTTTGGTTTTGCTGGTGTTCAGGTGTAGGTGGTTTGAGTCGCACCATTTAACAAAGTCATTGATTAGGTCCCTATACTCCTCCTCCAGCCCATTCTTGATGTAGCCCACGATAGCAGTGTCATCAGCGAACTTTTGCACATGGCAGGACTCCGAGGTGTATTGGAAGTCCGATGTATATAGGCTGAACAGGACCGGAGAAAGTACAGTCCCCTGTGGCGCTCCTGTGTTGCTGACCACAATGTCAGACGTGCAGTTCCCAAGACGCACTTACTTAGATTAGCAGTTTTCCTGAGTACAGTCTAAGAGTCAGCAGTTTGACAGAAGTGTTGCAAGTTTGTTCTTTCAGCTTTCCGTACACAATAATCAATTAATCTTTAGTTCATTAGTTTAAGTAAGTCATATTATTAAACAATTAATCCATAGCTCATTAATACAAACTAGTAATATACTTATACTGTTAAAATGATTATACAGGTAATGGTTTTCCTCTTTTAACAATTTTAATGCATTCATATGGTTAACACAAAGAATTCTTATACTTGCAAATATACTGTATATACATATACATTTTCTTAGCATCAGCTGGTTTGCATAATAATATATTTTCCATCCACCCAAATGCACACAGATAATAATCATCAAGGCATTTTAGATTTGTTTATCTAAGTACAAAAATAGGTCAAAAGTTCCTCAGTCCAAGATTCTTTGTTCAACTATTATTTAATATATTGATTTTAAATTTTTTATTATTCCACACAGTCATGCACTCCTAATTCTATTCCTAATTCGACACCTCGATTACATTGTTTTGCTTAATTATTAGCATGCCGTTCACTCTTTAAGATAAAAAAATGTGAACAAATGTTAAAAGAAACACACTACCAAATGCTAATAGGGTGTTACAAAATAAATTAAATACATCCATTAACCCAAATACAGAAAAAGCTGCGACTTTCACATTTCACACGCACAAGATTACGAATGTCATATTGCAACTAAAAATGAAAGTCCTTATTGCCTTTTTCATCAATACGATGTACTTACAAAAAGCTATACGTATCCATTATAAAGTTCACAGATATACTTCGCATTTCATTTCTCTCACTTTCGTTCGAAAGGAGTTAAAATTGACTTTTTCCAGTTTATTGCAATGGTGCCCCCCTGCATCTCCACTGTATGTTACATCAACTCAAACTGCCTGTGTTGCGGGAGAGAAGAAAAGTTCACAAGACGTCCTGGAATGGAACTGTAATTGGACTGAGATGGCCACAATTATGTATGCTGGGATGTGCAGAGGGGCTGTGCAGGCTTTGGCTTGGGACCCCCAGAGGTTTATTGTCTCCGGCAACCTTGAAAGCTGCAAGTTTGTCTTTGTCCCTGGCCATTTGACCATGCAGTGTATTTATTACACTATTATTTGGATGGCATTAAATTTTCTAAATTTTAATGAGAACAAAACAGAAGTAATGCAATTTAGACCTAATAGCACCAGAGGGACCCCCTGCATCGACCTTTCCACTGTGGCTCAATTTGAGAAATCCATGATCACAAATTTAGGTGTGAAAATGGATTCCACTTTAAAACTTGATAGCCATGTGAACGCAGTGGTAAAATCTTGCTTTTTTCATATCTGTAAATATGTTTGTGTTCCCTTTCTCTAATAGTTTTTAACACCTCCCCATTGTTGACCATTTTCATTGTATTTGTGTTCTAGTTAAATCCATTTACCATTTATACTTCTTTATGATTACTGAATTTTCTACTCATATATATATTTGTGTGCAATTTTTTTTGACATTGTTCACAGATATTTCACTTTTGTTATTTTTAAACATACCATTTATTTATTCAATATATATATATATATATATATATATATATATTCCTCCACCAAAGCAACAATGCCATATATATTATATATATATATATATATATATACACACACACAATAAACCCTCCCTAGCCCTTGTAACATATAACAAACAACACAAATAACAAAAACCGAATGAGATACGGAACTGAATGGTCGTGAACTTGAGTCCAATAAATAATTGTCCTGAAATGCAGCTGACTGGTTAACCGATACGTGGAGTGTTTGTATTTCCCAGAACAAAATGGAGCAGCCTCACCGTGAATCCTCGGCGCGTGGCGGATGATGAAGTCCGACCCCGGGGTCTCTCGTGATGAGGGTATTGAAGTAAGTCCGGCGGATTGAAAAACAAACTGGATGAAAATGCGCGATGTGGAATACAGCAGGTACAGATGGCTCATGGTCGTGAAAATGAAAAGTCTCCTTCTCTCCTCTCCTTCCTCTTTTTTCTGTTCCCTCCTGATTACTTAAATATTCCTGTGATGGATGTAATTGATTAATAGCAAACAGGTGTTTTCCAGGATTGAGGCTGCGGTCTCCTCCCATTATCCGTCCCCCTTTAAAGGTGTCATTTTGCTTGGCTTTTCTCTCTATTCATAAGTGTAAAGTTCAGAACGTTAGACCCTCTGTTACATCTTTCTGTATGGACATTAATATGCTAGAAACAGCTTTTAAAAATGAAAAAAAAACTAAAATGATTAAAACGTGTAAGATTCTGATCTGCTTCATTAACAATTTGTAAAGCTATCATCTGCGTCTCGCTTTCTTTAAATAACTTAGCTGTTGCTACTCTTGTATGTAATTTAGCCTTCATTATTATATGTTAACTTTATTATGGAAAAACTATTGCAATGATGTAATCTGATATCAACATAATAAAAAATACCGATGCCTTTGGAGGGCACACTTTACACCCGTCGAGTGTCACACGTGCACTCCTAATTCTATTCCTAATTCGACACTTTGATTACATTGTTTTGCTTAATTATTAGCATGCCGTTCATTCTTTAAGATGAAAAATACGAACAAATGTTAAAAGAAACATACCACCAAATGCTAATAGGGTGTTATGAAATAAATGAAATGCATCCATTAACCCAAATACGGAAAATGCTGCGACTTTCACATTTAAACCACGAGATTACGAATGTCGTATTGCAACTAAAAATGAAAATCCTTATTGCCTTTTCATCAATACGATGTACTTACAAAAAGCTATATGTATCCATTATAAAGTTGACAGACAGACATCGCATTTCATTTCGCTCCCTCTTCATTTGAATGGAGTTAAAATTTTCAGGCGACAAATATTCTTCCAAGACGTTATAAAATTCAAAAGTTTCCATCTTTTCCAGCAAGAAGTCCACGTAAAGACGGAGATAAACGGCAAAACAAAAATGACTCGCAAGTACAATTCAAACCTGATGAGTGACGTGTGTCGTAAAACATTACACATGCGCAGAACAAATCGGGCAGCGTTGTGAAATGAATTTTAATTAAGCAGAGAGCGCGTGCGCAAGACAAATCGGATGGGGACTCGTGTCGCAAAGTAAAAAATGCAGATCGGGCAGGGTCGTAATAGCAAAGCTCTGCGCATGCGTGCATGGCTTGGGTTGTCTTTGTGCGCATGCGCATGCAAATCGGGCAGGCACTGCCATAGACATATATAGATAGACGCCGCATTCACTGTGTTGCCCAGTTGACACGATATGTCAGTGCGTCCGCCATATTGCGGGTGGCAAATTTGCCATTTACACTAATACAGGTAGACGTGGAAACCGGGTTTTCAGATGAAAAAACAATAATGTCTAAAACAGTATTGTTTACATACAAAAGATTTTGGCGAATCATTTAAATGCAATTATTTATATCCATTTATACACTAATAATGGCAATTACTAAATAATAATTATTATTATTATTAAATAATTCCTCTCATATAAGTAACATTTCTCGGACTGCCTTCTTCCATCTCCAAAACATTTCTAGACTTTGTCCTGTTCTTATGCAACACAGTACTGAAGTATTGGTTAATGCCCTAGTCACCTCACGTATAAATTACTGTAATGCTATTCTCTCTGGCATCCCACAAAAACGTATCCATCGCTTACAACTTCTTCAAAATTCTGCTGCCAGGATAATAACCTGCTGTTCTAAATCCACTGAATATTTTGCACCTATTGCGTTCTCTCCCAACTTCACTGGCTCCCTGTTAACTACAGAATACAATACAAAATACCGCTCTTAACATTTAAACCTCTCCACAACCTCACTGATCTACAGACTTACTCCCTCTCGCTCACTCAGATCCTCATCTGCAGCTCTACTTTCTGTACCACACATCAAACACGGTTCTATAGGAGCTCGAGCATCTCTCAATGTGCTCCTCGACTCTAGAATTCTCTTCCCTCTCATATACGTCAGCTCGATTCAATAACACATTTTACAACTACCCTCAAAACTTATCTTTTCAAACTGGCATACCAATTGTGAATTTTGCACTGTTACTGCCAGTTATCTTTGTTTGTCTTTCTTTTAACAGTGAAATGATACACTCAATGACAAAAATAAACAATTTTATTGTATACAAATTGGCTTAATAATTTCTGAAAATATTTCACTCATTCCTCTCTCAATCTCTCTCTCTCTCTCACACACACACACATACACACACAATGTGGTTACTTAAATATATACAGGATAGGATCTAAAATCCATGAAACAGAACTGTCGTACATAGCTTTTTCTGTGTGTTGCCACTCTGTAATTTGAGAGAAGACAGATACAACTAAACACATGAGCATAAAATGATGGTTGTCAATTTCAAACTGTGTTTCCTCAATGTGCTCCTTGAGAAAAAACACATCATCTGAACCAATCTCAGCCCGAACAAACTGATTGATTAAAGATACACTGACAACTTGTCCTATTGTCGACTGTCGGATAACACGCTCAGCTACTTTGACCACCTTGACTGTACAATCATAAGAAATCATCAAACCTCCTTTGCTTTTTAATGTGAGCAAGTGGTAGCTTTGATCATATGATGCCAGTACGGCATCTGTTACCAAACTAGCAGGGCACACATCACAGGACAGCTTTCTCAAAATCCCGTCTAAGGGCTACCTCCCACTGCTTCCTGAGGTGGATTTCTTTGGGAAACTTTTAAAGTTTGAGAAATGTTAACAGCTAACAATAATCTACATATTTAGTGACTAAATACATTTAGCCAAAACGTTGTTTGGAGGCTCACTTGAGCACATAAATGCATAGCTTTGTTATTTTAGCCTGGCGTAGCTAAAGTTTAGATTATAAAATGGGATTTTCTAATGGCCAAATATAACCAAGGCAATTGTTCAGCCTTACCTATGAAATGTAATCCCCGGGATCTGGTTTGGAATGTACAGCGGTTTGTACAATCCCAAGCAGCACATGCGTGAGGCATCTTTATCCATTACTTCACTCCACAGGAGTGCCACTCGCAATATGGCGGCGACGTTGACGTACGATGCTGCTGGTCATGCGGCGTCTAGAAATTCTATGTCTATGGTAGCGACAGTGCGTGAACACTGTACGGCAGTTAGGCTTTCAATACGCATGCGTGCGCAGATCGGGCAGGCACTGCGTCGCATTTTAAATACGTTAACGTGACGTAATTTAAATATGCCAGATTTGGAATCCTTTTGAGTTGTGTTCACGGTGGTAAGTTTTCAAAATCATTGTTTTAGTAGTGCATATATTAAAATCTGTATTATTGTAAAATATATGTAGGCAATAGTCGTTTGAATGTTTATGAATACTAAAGTCTTCAAAACTATTTCAATGCCGGTTGTTTTAGTATGACGATTATTTCAGTCTCTGTTTGGGCGCTACGTAAAATTAAATCTACGAGAAATTGTTATTTAATAAATGTGTAAAAGTGTATTTGACGTTTTTAGGAATGTCGTGTGAAGATACGGAATTAATTGTGTTTCGAAGAAGGATTGAAATTAGAAACAAAGTGAATGGGTCTGATGGTAAAATTCGTGGGGTGGAGTGATTTTGTCCTTGAACATTTTCAGTTAAATTGTGCACCAGTTTAAGCTGTTTCAGAGTATTACTACTGTACGATATCTTAAGACCCGAATCTTTTCTTCAGTTACCCGATTCATGGTTTTAAACCAAACTAGAACCTTGGCTCCCATATATCAATCCGTAACATGTAATTGCTGCCAGTTTGCGTTATCTATTAAGAATAAAAAGCCGTCAAGCAATTATTGGACATATAACTACTTTTCACTGAAATTTAAATATATCTCGTATTTGTAATAATCGTTTTCCTGTTCTTAGAAATATTTATATGTAGAATTTGCAATGGATTATCCCCTTTGTATCGATGAGATGATAGATCCTGTGTTTTGTTATCGTGAAATAGCCAGATTTCACCGTGATTGTGTTGAAGCCATTGCCCAGTTTGTGTAGTCTTACTAATATCATTTCCAGTGTAAAGTTCATTTTCTTAAGTTATAGCTAAGGAACGAGGTTGTCTAAACACAAGGTTGCTGCCCCTGTACCCACCTATGACCTGTTGTGCGACCCTATGCTGCTCGTTTAATTAGTCTTGTGCCTTAACAAAAGTCAAAGCGAACTGTATTGTCATCTCAACCATATACAAGTATACGTATGACGAAATTGCGAAGCTCAGGGTCCATACTGTAACAACATGAAGTGCAAATAAAAAATTTAAATTAGAATTAAAATTAAGATTTAAAATTAAAACACAAACAAGACAAGACAAAGAAGTAACAGCAATATTGACGTGTAGTAAGCAATCTAGAAACATAAATAAAGTCAATAAATATGTAATATAATAAATAAATAATAGATATAGATAATACAGAAATTATCAGTGTATGATAATAGTTGTTTAAGACATGTGTAAACAATGACAGGTCAGAATGTTTCACAGCAGAAGGATATCAAAGAATATCAAAGTGCAGTGTGCAAAATACTTAAATGTCAGTATGAGATTTTCAGTTCTTTTCTACATGCACATCAGTCTTTGCAGGAATGTGGCTTGCATGTATACAAGTTCTGTTTTTAGAGGTGTTTGAGGCAGTGTGGAAGATCCCAGGGCGCAGCATGGTGTTAAGGAGTCTGACAGCTTGGGGCTAAAAACTATCTTGCAGCCTGGTAGATCTGCCCCTGATGTTGCAGTATATTCTCTTGGATGGCAGAAGTGTGAAAAGTCCATGTGAGGGGTGTAAGGGGTCCTGCACAATGCTGCATGCCTCGAGGACACTGCGTTTGTAAAATAAAAATAAAATAAATAACAGTAAAAAGTATGTCAATAGTTATACTGTGCTTTTGTATTTGTAACATTCCCCAGGATGTTCTTTTCAGTCTTTGAAATAGAACTTGTTTATGTGTTTACTTGTGGTGTGAAAGTGAATAGTATTAACTAAATGATGACTTCTGGATGTACTGCTTTAAAACTTCAATCTGTCATTTTGTGAATGGACAGTTTGTGAAGTTTTTGTCAAAAAAGCATTACATTTTTATCTTGTAAGTGTTTATTATCTGATCATAGTCGCTACTTTTCCAAGTAGTAGGATATCCATTAATGTGAAATGATTTAAGATCATTTCTTAATATTTGTTTTAAGCTGCTGCTTGATATTGAGAAGAATATCTCGTTGAAGTTGTATAACAATGCAAAAAGCTGTACTGTATAAATGTCCTATTACAATAACATGTACCCTTTCTAAACCTTTTAGAAAAAACTGCACTGATGGTAAGCTTTTAGTTTTTCACAAAGGCAGAAATGAGATTAGCTTTATTTTACAGTATACCAGTTTCTTAAAGATGTGAACTTATCCATTCAATTTTTGGCAGTTATGTGCATAATTACCATTCAGTTTATTATGACACACTAGTTATTCTTATTAAGACCATAAACAAGATCATTAATTTTCTCACAAATACACCCTAAACAAGGAGAAGAAATTAAAAGTTTACTCATATGGATAGTCTGGATCCTGGTCTTTGAAATTCACTGCCTGTCAACTACACTGTGTACTGTGTGATAATTTCTAGAGTAATAGATTTTATTTAACACTGAGCATTAATTCTTCCTTTATTTACAAAGCCTTACTTATCCTTATCTTAGTGCCTTACCCTGGTGCTGTGCATTTATATCTAGTGATGAAATGCCTTTGTCTTGTATGTTGTGTGCTTTCAGTCAACATAGTAAATATATTAGTCTTATTAGAAATTGAGAAATTGGAATTGCATTCGATAGACTTGTATACCGACTCCACAACCATGATAAGTTAGACAGTTGTATACGGCATAGAGAGCCTACATTTATCAAAGCTTTATGTTGCTTAACCAATCTAATTACAGTACTATTTTCTGCAATTTTCGGTTGTCGGGGGTGGGGGTGGGGGGGGTGGAATTTTATGAATATTAAAAAGCAAGTAAATTAAAATTTAAGGAAAAAAGTATGTTCTATTAGCAACAGTTATTCATTAATTAAATTGGCTGCAGCCTGCAGCCACTCTAGCCCTTCAGAATCTCAGTTTTACTGTTCTACTTTAATATATGCCGCCACATGCTTATGTACTGCCCTATAATACCAGCAACACCAGTGTACAGATTGCTAAAACTGGTGTGGTTGTTTAAGGGCTCATTTACAGGTGCTGGTCATAAAATTAGAATATCATGACAAAGTTGATTTACAGTGGGTACGGAAAGTATTCAGACCCCCTTCAATTTTTCACTCTTTGTCATATTGCAGCCATTTGCTAAAATCATTTAAATTAATTTTTTCCGTCATTAATGTACACACAGCACCCCATATTGACAGACAAAAAAAAGAATTTTTGAAATTGTTGCAGATTTATTAAAAAAGAAAAACTGAAATATCACATGGTCCTAAGTATTCAGACCCTTTGCTCAGTATTTAGTAGAAGCACCCTTTTGAGCTAATACAGCCATGAGTCTTCTTGGGAAAGATGCAACAAGTTTTTCACACCTGGATTTGGGGATCCTCTGCCATTCCTCCTTGCAGATCCTCTCCAGTTCTGTCAGGTTGGATGGTAAACGTTGGTGGACAGCCATTTTTAGGTCTCTCCAGAGATGCTCAATTGGGTTTAAGTCAGGGCTCTGGCTGGGCCATTCAAGAACAGTCACAGAGTTGTTGTGAAGCCACTCCTTCGTTATTTTAGCTGTGTGCTTAGGGTCATTGTCTTGTTGGAAGGTAAACCTTCGGCCCAGTCTGAGGTCCTTAGCACTCTGGAGAAGGTTTTTGTCCAGGATATCCCTGTACTTGGCCGCATTCATCTTTCCCTCGATTGCAACCAGTCGTCCTGTCCCTGCAGCTGAAAAACACCCCCACAGCATGATGCTGCCACCGCCATGCTTCACTGTGGGGACTGTATTGGACAAGTGATGAGCAGTGCCTGGTTGTCTCCACACATACTGCTTAGAATTAAGGCTAAAAAGTTCTATCTTGGTCTCATCAGACCAGAGAATCTTATTTCTCACCATCTCAGAGTCCTTCAGGTGTCTCTTAGCAAACTCCATGCGGGCTGTCATGTGTCTTGCACTGAGGTATGTGTGGAGACAACCAGGCACTGCTCATCACTTTTCCAATACAGTCCCCACAGTGAAGCATGGCGGTGGCAGCATCATGCTGTGGGGGTGTTTTTCAGCTGCAGGGACAGGACGACTGGTTGCAATCGAGGGAAAGATGAATGCGGCCAAGTACAGGGATATCCTGGACAAAAACCTTCTCCAGAGTGCTAAGGACCTCAGACTGGGCCGAAGGTTTACCTTCCAACAAGACAATGACCCTAAGCACACAGCTAAAATAACGAAGGAGTGGCTTCACAACAACTCTGTGACTGTTCTTGAATGGCCCAGCCAGAGCCCTGACTTAAACCCAATTGAGCATCTCTGGAGAGACCTAAAAATGGCTGTCCACCAACGTTTACCATCCAACCTGACAGAACTGGAGAGGATCTGCAAGGAGGAATGGCAGAGGATCCCCAAATCCAGGTGTGAAAAACTTGTTGCATCTTTCCCAAGAAGACTCATGGCTGTATTAGCTCAAAAGGGTGCTTCTACTAAATACTGAGCAAAGGGTCTGAATACTTAGGACCATGTGATATTTCAGTTTTTCTTTTTTAATAAATCTGCAACAATTTTAAAAATTCTTTTTTTTGTCTGTCAATATGGGGTGCTGTGTGCACATTAATGAGGGAAAAAATTAATTTAAATGATTTTAGCAAATGGCTGCAATATGACAAAGAGTGAAAAATTGAAGGGGGTCTGAATACTTTCCATACCCACTGTATTTCAGTAATTCCATTCAAAAAGTGAAACTTGTATATTAGATGTATATTAGCACAGACTGATGTATTTCAAATGTTTATTTCTTTTAATGTTGATGATTATAACTGACAACTAATGAAAGTCCCAAATTCAGTATCTCGGAAAATTAGAATATTGTGAAAAGGTTCAATATTGAAGACACCTGGTGCCACACTCTAATCAGCTAATTAACTGAAAACCCCTGCAAAAGCCTTTAAGTGGTCTCTCAGTCTAGTTCTGTAGGCTACACAATCATAGGGAAGACTGCTGACTTGACAGTTGTCCAAAAGACGACCATTGACACCTTGCACAAGGAGGGCAAGACACAAAAGGTTATTGCTAAAGAGGCTGGCTGTTCACAGAGCTCTGTGTCCAAGCACATTAATAGAGAGGCGAAGGGAAGGACAAGATGTGGTAGAAAAAATTGTACAAGCAATAGGGATAACCGTACCCTGGAGAGGATTGTGAAACAAAACCCTTTCAAAAATGTGAGGGAGATTCACAAAGAGTGGACTGCAGCTGGAGTCAGTGCTTCAAGAACCACCACGCACAGACGTATGCAAGACATGGGTTTTAGCTGTCGCATTCCTTGTGTCAAGCCACTCTTGAACAAGAGACAGCGTCAGAAGCGTCTCGCCTTTGGACTGCTGCTGAGTGGTCCAAAGTTATGTTCTCTGATGAAAGTAAATTTTGCATTTCCTTTGGAAATCAAGGTCCCAGAGTCTGGAGGAAGAGAGGAGAGCCACAGAATCCACATTGCGTGAGGTCCAGTGTAAAGTTTCCACAGTCATTTCCTCTGCTAGTGTTGGTCCATTGTGTTTTCTGAGGTCCAAGGTCAACGCAGGTCAAGGTCAACGCAGCTGTCTACCAGGAAGTTTTAGAGCACTTCATGCTTCCTGCTTCTGATGAACTTTATGGAGATGCAAATTTCATTTTCCAACATGACCTGGCACCTGCACACAGTGCCAAAGCTACCAGTACATGGTTTAAGGACCATGGTATCCCTGTTCTTGATTGGCCAGCAAACTCACCTGACCTTAACCCCATAGAAAATCTATGTGGTATTGTGAAGAGGAAGATGCAATACACCAGACCCAACAATTCAGAAGAGCTGAAGGCCACTATCAGAGCAACATGGGCTCTCATAACTCCTGAGCAGTGCCACAGACTGATCGACTCCATGCCACGCCACATTGCTGCAGTAATCCAGGCCAAAGGAGCCCCAACTAAATATTGAGTGCTGTACATACTCATACTTTTCATGTTCATACCTTTCAGTTTGCCAACATTTCTAAAAATCCTTTTTTTGCATTGGTCTTAATTGATATTCTAATTTTCCGAGATACTGAATTTGGGACTTTCATTAGTTGTCAGTTATAATCATCAACATTAAAAGCAATAAACATTTGAAATATATCAGTCTGTGTAATGAATGAATCTAATATACAAGTTTCACTTTTTGAATGGAATTACTGAAGTAAATCAACTTTGTCATGATATTCTAATTTTATGACCAGCACCTGTATACTTCACGCTTAGAACGCATACGCACATGCATCATGGCTGCCACGCATTCCCAGCGTTCCTTTGATGCGTCCTCTGAGCAGGTCCTCAGAAATTAACGCGATGCGTGCACGAGTTACAGTACCAGCAAAAAGTCAGGGGGTGCAGTGTGAAAAGTTGGAATGTTTACTATCTACATGTGACAGAAAGCAGAGTCTATGTGATCCTACAGGATCGATGTGCGTGCTTCGATGTCTGATGAATGGTTTGATATGGTGAAGCAAAATGCCAACATACAGATGCATTTGTGGTGCTTTTATATTCAAGCGTCACATATTCCCGATCATAATGACACCATATATTTTAAAAGTCTCACATACCATCCTTTGTGACATCTTTTTTTTCTGGAGCTTCCTCCTGACTTGACAGCAGTGGCAAACAGCAATAGATCACCATGCAGAACACATTAAATGGATGATATTCCAACACTCTGCACAGTTAGAATCCTTAGATTTATACTTGATACCACTTTCATGATGAAATGCATTAAAGTATGTATGTTACATTTTACAGATAAATCGTTAATTTAATTTAAATAATGAATACTGTTAATAATTACACACATGGGGGTGACACTGTGGCGGAGCGGTAGCACTGCTGTCTTGCAGGGAGTCGCATCGCTGGTATTCCCTGCCTGGAGTTTACATGTTTTCCTGCTGGGTTTCCACAGTGTGCTCCGGTTGCCTTCCAAAGATATGCAGATTTGGTGACACTAAAATGACGCTAGTGTATGTGAGTGCTTGTATTCACCTTGTGATGAGCAGATGCCCCGTCCAGGGATTGCTTCTACTTCGTGACCAATGCTTGCTGGAATGGACACATCCCTGGATTGATGGATTTAATCATTAAACATTCTTTTCAGAGATATTGCGGTAAGGTGTCATCAGAATTTAATGGGTATTCCAGGCAATTCACAACACAGCGAAGCCAAACCTGTTCTCACCGTGATAATATCTCGCACTGCCACCTGGTGGATTCTTCGAGATTTACGTAAAGTACGCGTGCAAGTATAAACAGTAAAACGCGTGCGTAGCAGGAGCATCCCCTGGAGCATGCGTCGCATCACGTGAAGTATAAACCTGGCCTTAGACGGATCTGACCTTGGCCCTCAGCACTACCCAACACTCCTACTACAAGACAGGACCACTCGGTAGTCATCATTACTCCTGACTGTGATAAACTATGATTAATATTGAGTTGTGGGAGGGTTAAGGGTGTTTTATGAAAATGCCATGTGATAAAGAAGCAAGTGACGTGGCCTGTCTGGTAACTTGACTGATGCTGGAAATACTGCACAGTGCAGTTACACTCTTTTGAGTTTGTGTTTGGTACTAAGCATGACTGATATGTCGCCTAGCCACAGATGGACACTGTTGGCTAGTATACACTTTGCCTTGATTATTTAGCAGCACATATGTCAGGCAGTAGCCTATGTGTTATAAATACAGTACAATCCCTCTTAACTGGCGTCACATTAACTGGCCTGTTAAAAAAAAAAAATAAAAAAAATTTTAATCCTGAGTTCCTCTTTATATTATATGTATGCACTTCCTTCTTTCCTGGAAGGTGAGAGAGTGATTTCCGTTTACATATTCCTTTATGAATTTTCCACAGTGCCGCCTTCTTTCTACCTGGCGACTCCCCTGCTTCTCCCATCAGGCTTCGCAACAGGGAAGTCGCTCTACCTGCAGGTGCAGCTGCCTTCCACACTGGTCCGGTAGCTCTCCGATCCCTGGCTACGTTGGGCTCCATCCGGATCGAGACTTGGGTTCTTTCCACAGCGGCCAGGGCACTCATGCTGGGGCTAAACCAGCCCAAAGCCTCCATGACTGCCGCTGACTTTCGACGGCCAGTCGTCTTCAATACCGGTCATTCCAACTCCGTGATCGCTCAGCTGGAGCAACTGCTTTCTTCAGCCCCAGCGAGTGTCGGCCAAACACTCATCTGCAGGGGTTCACCTCCCAGCTGCCTGCCTTTGCTCCATTGAATCTGCTCTCGCTCGCTCGCTCTCCTGCACCGGCTTTCCTCTATCTGCTTCCTTCTCCATTAACCTCCCGTTCTTTCCTGTTCTCCCCCTAGCTGCCTTACGCTTCTATTTATCATGGGGACAATAACAGATGCGGACGACTCCTCACCTGTGCATTTAAGCTAGGATTGCCCGCATCACGAATTCCCCGGGAACTGATCAGCCACACATACTCGTTAAGCCACGAGTGCGGCGATTCTTTATTTAAAAAGTGGCCTTTTTGACTTGAGCTGTGGACCCGCTACACCACACTGTCCAGTCGTTGTACGAGAAAAAACCTGTGTGCGAAATCGTGGATGAAGCCTTGTGGATATGGTTTCTTCAGGAACGTCAAGGAGGTACAGTACATACCTTAGAAATATTTTTCTACATGAAAATAGGTATGCGTTGGATTAACCGGCCAAAACAGCAACCGGCCATGGGTCCAGTCCTGAGGTGGCTGGTTAAGAGGGATTGTACTGTAAATAACTAAGTGCATCTTATGTATAATGGATACCTATTAAATTTTTAATAATATTGTATGTTTTGATTAAAGTACCTAATCAAGTATTTGTTTTATTTTTTGGTAGATGGTGGATCCTGTAAGCATTTTGCAGAAGTGGGAGGGTGGTCACTCCACAACAGTTCTTTGCGTTGGTGCTGGGACTGATGGGCTGTTGGTATCGGGAGCAGAAAGAGGAGCACTCACCCTGTGGAATGATGAAGGTGTTAATCTTGGTCAGCTTAAATTGGTAGGGGAAGATGATGTTACTTGTGTAACATTTTCCCCTTTAGCCACCAATAAAGTATATGTTTCTCATGGAGAAAATGTTTCCCTCTTGGACACTAGATTTCTGAAGAATGTCTTAGCTTGCTATCACATCAGTGACGATGAAATTAACTGCTTGTCTGTGAATGAAACTGACAGTTTTTTAGCAGCTGCTGATGACTTGGGTGCAGTGAAAATTTTGGACTTGAGCAGTGGGAAAATAAGATGCTCCTTGCACAGACACAGCAATATCTGTTCATCAGTGGCTTTCCTTCACCATAGACCCCAAAGCTTGGTGTCATGTGGACTTGATATGCAGGTAAATATTGTGTGAATTCCTTAATTACTAGTTTCTAACAATAATCTTTGAATGTTATCACATGTTCAGAGTTTTTTGTATATTGCCACAAAATCTACACTACTTTAATTGAACATCATTTGCATGCTGCTGGGCTGTAAATGAATGTGAGAGGACTCTGGATCTGTCATAGTGTGCTCTTGGTTTGGTTATTATGTGCGCTCATTTTGGACTGCTGTGGATATGTTTGCACAGACGATCTGTATTTTCTTTCATAGTGGTGCAGCGGTAAGAACTGTTGACTCATAATCAAGAAGTCACGGGTTCGATTCATTTTGAGTAGTGAGGTGCTATTTTTATTACTATTATGTAATAAAACATTTATTTGATTTTAATCTGTAACAACTGGTGTAAATTTATGGCTCTTGTAAAAGTTAGTGTTTTTTTGTTTTTTTAAGTTCTCTGTCACGTTCACGCTAACCACCACCCCATCTGACGCTGTTAGTTTTCAAATAAAGACATGGTATTTATGCCACATCTTTATTTGAAAACAGTGTTAGATCTTGTGCGTGAATGAGACTGGGACTGGGAAAACTGTGGACGTGGGTGTGAGTGGTGTTTTGAGACAATGGAACTGGAAATTCTCTAATGTGGAGGGATAAAAGCTGACGCACAAATGCTGGCGAATCATGCCTTCTTGGTATCTTGTTGTCACTTGAATTTTTTTTTATTCAGTTTTATTCTTGAGTGTTCCTGTTCACGCTGAATTAGATAGATAGATAGATAGATAGATCGATACTTTAATCCCAAGAGGAAATTCACATACTCCAGCAGCAGCATACTGATAAAGAAAATGTTAAATGAAGGAGTGATAACAATGCAGGTATACAGACAGACAATAAATTTGAATAATGTTAACGTTTACCCCCAGGTGGAATTGCAGAGTCGCATAGTGTGGGGGAGGAACAATCTCTTCAGTCTGTCAGTGGAGCAGGACATTGACAGCAGTCTGTCACTGAAGCTGCTCCTCTGTCTGGAGATGATACTGTTTAGTGGATGCAGTGGATTCTGCATTATTGACAGGAGCCTGCTCAGTGCCCGTCGCTCTGCCACGGATGTCGAACTGTCTAGCTCCGTGCCTACAATAGAGCCTGCCTTCCTCACCAGTTTGTCCAGGCGTGAGGCATCCCTCTTTTTATGCTGCCTCCCCAGCACACCACCGCGTAGAAGAGGGCGCTCGCCACAACCATCTGATAGAACATCTGCAGCATCTTATTGCAGATGTTGAAGGACGCCAGCCTTCTAAGGAAGTATAGTCGGCTCTGTCCTTTCTTACACAGAGCATCAGTATTGGCAGTCCAGTCCAATTTATTATCCAGCTGTACTCCCAGGTATTTATATGTCTGCACCCTCTGCACACAGTCACCTCTGATGATCACGGGGTCCATGAGGGGCCTGGGCCTCCTAAAATCCACCACCAGCTCCTTTGTTTTGCTGGTGTTCAGGTATAGGTGGTTTGAGTCGCACCATTTAAAAAAACTCCTTGATTAGGTCCCTATACTCCTCCTCCTGCCCGCTCCTGATGCAGCCCACGATAGCAGTGTCGTCAGCGAACTTTTGCACGTGGCAGGACTCTGAGTTGTATTGGAAGTCCGATGTATATAGGCTGAACAGGACCGGAGAAAGTACAGTCCCCTGCGGCGCTTCTGTGTTGCTGACCACAATGTCAGACCTGCAGTTCCCGAGACGCACATACTGAGGTCTGTCTTTTAGTTAGTCCACAATCCATGCTACCATGTATGAATCTACTCCCATCTCTGTCAGCTTGTCCCTAAGGAGCAGAGGTTGGATGGTGTTGAAGGCGCTAGAGAAGTCCAGAAACATAATTCTTACAGCATTACATTCTGTAAATTTTACATTTTTTTAACACTCTGTCCATGCAATACAGAAGACCTGCAGCTTTGTGGTTTTTTTTTTTTTTTTTTTTTTTTTTTTTACCTCTATATTTCCAGTTTCTGTGGAGCCAATGTGTCCAAAGCATCTTTCAAGTTCATGTTATAATTTAATGTTAGCTGATCTAAATTATGTTTTAATCTGTGAATGTATTGGTAGGGATAGAACAAAATCAAAAGTAATTATTGATCAGAAATAATTTTATTTAATGGAGTAATATTTAAATTTTGAATTTCAACTCTTGAGTTATAATTAAGTCTAATGTGTGGTTATGATTGTGAGCTGGACCATTGACAATGTGACAAAATCCAGCTGAATTAACAAGTAAGTAAAACATTTGCTAAAAGTGTACATTAAAATCCCCCATCAGCACTACACGATTACAATTTATAACCAAATCAGATAAAAGGTTGCCAAATTCTGTCATGAACAATGAATATAGCCCTGGTGGTCTGTTGACTAGCACCACAGTTGTGCTGGAATCTGTTTTAATATTTAAAGGATCCTCAAAGGATGCAAATCCCCCAAACGTTTTAGAAGCAATGTACATTTTATCACTAATTATTCGAAGGCCACCTCCTCGAGCAGTATTTGTAGATTTATGATTTTATGAAGGAATGTTTATCCACTGGTGACTCCTTAGCTAGGGGAACAGTTTCAGATTTCCTAAGCCAGAGTTCAGGGAGAAGACGCCATTCAGAATTTGTACTTAATTTAATATTATTTACCAAAGCAGATTTACTTTAAAGAGAGTGAATATTTAACCTGCAGCATTTAAAACTGCATAGATGTTTCTGAATTGGTGATATATTATTTGTTTTAATATGAATTGAGTTAGTATTACAGGTGCCTCTTGTGGAAGATCTCGTTTTATGTCTTGGTCTTATTTATAAACCTTATTTTTCAGTTATCAGGTAATCTACATTTTGCATCAAGACTAAATTTATAAGATGCCCCACAACAGGGTTTATGGGTAACAGCTACAGGATAGTAACACGTGGGGTAAACAAGAGTCTGTCATTTAAGGTCACAAGACTATGGTCTGGAGGTGCTCTGATCAGTCAGCGAAGATGTTTTGCTACCGCATTTTGGGATAAAACAAAAGATTCCCTTCAGTCTGGATTTTCATCTTTCTTGAAAAATCTAGGCCTTTCCCAATTGTTGACAAAGGAGGAGGAGGAGAAGGAGGTTAGTAGCACACGCTGATACAGTGCATTGCCGCACCCACCACATGACGAATCAACTCAGGATCCTAGATTGGTACCCGAGTGCAGCCATGCAATGGGTGACACCTCAGCACCACACTAGTTCATATGGAATGGAACAGTGTGAGGTTTTTACGAAGGCTATGCTTTTATTTGCACACCAGGTTTCTAGCCAGCAGCGAAGGGAATGCTATGCTTTTCTGGTGCTTGTAAAATGTTATGTGCATGTGTGAGACCACACTCCCTTGATTTTGCTTGCTGCTGCTCCCATTGAAAGCGGTGGCAACTATGTTTGTGAAAATATGAATTGCAAAATATGTTTTCGATGTAAATGATGTCGCACCCCATCAGAAGGAGAGGAAAATAACTGTTGTTAAAAGAGTTGATAAAGAAGAGTCACTGTGCAGATTTCAGTAGTCAACACACCTGACCAAATAGAGATGTAATAGTCAAAATGGCACAATGATATCATAACACATAACAGACAGAAGCACTGCTCAAACTTGTGGAGACAAGTAGCTGTCTCTTCCATCACCGTGCTCATTAAAATGTACAAATGAATCATTAATTGATCAATTGATAGATCTTTATTTGTCCCCAGCAGGAAATTTGGCTTTGTTACAGAAGCTCAGTTACATTGTGCTACTGAGCTCCTGAATTTTAGATTTTTATTTTCTGTCAGTGTCTTCTTTTGCTCAGTTTCTTTTGCAATTTCTCTGAAATCCTGGTGGATTGAAGAAATTGGGGCAGATGTTTTAGGAAGAAGCCCTGTGGGATGAGACTTTATGGAAATCAGTTTTTCCGTTCTTAAGTACAAACTTTTGAACAAGTTGTCCCCAAATGTGTATTCTTGTTTGAGAAGCACATCTGGCCTAACAAGACTGGCATCAGTAAAAGACAACTGGCAGCATTACTGAATTTGCTTTTGTCACCAGTAGGCATCTCTGATCTCTGAGACACAGCATATTTTTCACATTTTGTGGCCAGTGTTCAGCTGAGGGTTTCACTAGTTAAATAGGGTATTAATTTAGCTTAGTGACCATGATCATAAGGCAACAGTTTCTAGAGAAATGCAAGTCATTTCATCTGAAGAACAGCAGCCCAGGATGGCATTTAGTTTTAACATGTCTGCCTGCATCTGAGTTCATACAAAGGCTTGGAGATTTAATTGCTTTTTTTCTGTGTTGTGCATCCAATAAAGAAGAAACCTAAATTACATGTCAACCATATAAGTTCATCGGTACTTAAACTTTACCTGATGTATGCCACAAGTATGATGCAGTTTGTGTTCAGTCTAGCTTCTCCTGCTGACATTAGACAAGTTTACATGCAAGGAAGGTTTAATTGATTTAGAGATAATAGGAAAAATGTGAAATAAAATGTGGCAAAGTTTCATATATTTAAGATAAATTGACATGTAAATTACAGATAATGAAGTTAGTTGATACTAAATATAGGCACTAATAGCATTTGTTATGTACAGTTCAATCAAAACTTCATATCTGTTTGCATACAAGTGGAAAGAAAATGTCTTGTGTGTAGTCCCCATACAAAGATTATTTTAAGGTGAGTCAGTGTATCATTATCATTCATGTTACACATTTTGTGGCAAAGGTCATGGAAGCATCCTCAACAAGAGATATCTCTCCAGCATGTCCTGGATCTGCCCCTCAGTCATCTCCCTGTGAGTCATGCCTTGTAAACTTTCAGAGGGAGGCATCTTAACTACAGAACCAAATGACTAATGACAATTTGGAAAAAATAGCTGTTCTACTTTTAGGTCCTTCTGTATTGCTGAGCTCTTCACTCTAGTACAGACAGGGAGCCAAGCAACCCTGTGCAAGATCACCTCTGTCTCACTTGTGAATAAGACCTCAATGTATCTGAACTCCTCAACTTGAGGCAGCCAGAGCATACTGGAGATAACTGTCAAAAGAGAACAACAGGACAAAACCTAGGAAAAGAAAGAAATTAAATCCTTAGATTCTTAGACTGGATAACCTGTATCCCTGAACTGCACCTTAATATTCTGCCTAAAAAAATCAAGAATAGAAAATTCAAGAATAGATAGGAAACACAACTGGCCTAGTCCAATGCCTATATTGAATGTTCTTATGTTAGTACAAAGTACACAAACACAGCTCTCACTCTCCCAATACAGGGACTAAATAGCTCACTCAGCAACAGTAAATATGGAACTCTTACACAATGTTCCACTACATACTGTGAGGTACATGGTCATAACGTTTCTCCAAATCCACAAGTCCCATGTAGACAGTTCAGGAGTCATGGGAGTTTGACAATCCTATCTATGTGGGGTAAAGAGACAGTCCACTATTTTATGGCCGGATGCTGTTATGTTTGCAGACTAACTTAGCTGGTTTGAAACTTGGAGCATTTTAAAGTCTGAGTGTCCAGGACTCGGAGTTTGGCTTGTTTGACTCCTTTTCTACAATGTAGTAGTGGTTATACAATTGGCTGATGGCCAGATATTGTTGTTGTTTCATTTATGTTAATTTCTACTTTGTTTTGTGACATTTGTGTATTTAGTGAGTGGTATAATCTGTTCTTGTATCATGCCATGAAAGTTGTTGCAGTTCTCTGCACATTTAGTGAGGAGCACTGTGCAAGAACAAAGTAGTCTCTAATATTGTATTTCTGAGGAGAAAATGATAGATTGGCATCTAGCTGTGTGAAGATGATTACTTGTGTTCTGTTTTGTGTGTTGTATTTACCCATTTTTTGGCACTCGCTGCATGCCCAACCGACATGGCATGGGGTCAGTCTCTGCCTTTCTTCCATTTTTTTTTTGTTGTTCTTGTGTTCTTAGGGAGTCAAGGGCGGGAATTGAGGCATTTCTTGTGTGATTTTGGGCTATACAAGAAATAAATTTGTTGTTGTTTCAACCTCACATCATCTCGGACACTATCATTGTAACTGAACAACAGAGTACACCGCGTCTGTGACAGTATATGATTCACTTTCACTACTGGTTCATTGATGTCTTTGAATGTCAATGTATAATCTAACTTCACAGAAAGGTTTTTCCTTTTCAAGCGGTTATTTTTATTTTTTAACGTGCAGTATGCTGTCTGGACATGCAACACACACATGTTTAATAGGGATCTTTTTAGGAGACTTTTCATCTGTTGACGGTTTATTGTAATCC
Source organism: Erpetoichthys calabaricus (assembly GCF_900747795.2). NCBI lineage: Eukaryota > Metazoa > Chordata > Cladistia > Polypteriformes > Polypteridae > Erpetoichthys > Erpetoichthys calabaricus. The sequence continues at coordinate 187,904,966 of NC_041395.2, forward strand.
GAAGCTTGCTGTCTATTTTGTCAAGTAAACAAAAGTGCAGCTGCTCTTTGCAGTTTAAAATCAATGCCCCTACTTTGAGCTCTGCTGTCATAAGCTGTTGGATTAGTTTAGAAATGTGACACTCGGTGAGCCTTCTAATTGTTCCAAACCACTTTTAAGCAAAATTCACTCATGCTTGTCACCAGACATACTGGATATATATTATACATCTGTTTTAATGAGACTATACTGATGCTGATTCAAACCTTTGACACTATATGGGATGCAGTAATGTGCCAAAGTATATGTTGTTTTGATTTTTACAGATTACCTCCTCCAAGAGACAGGGCAAAATGTCAACTTGAACAAAGGCTAGGTCTATTTTTGCATTTGTATTTTTTATAAAAAGAAAATTACAAATATAGGTATGCATAGTGGAGGACTGGACTTTAATTCTAATTTTGATCTTAATGGGGTACAGTTTTAATTTATAGTCGTACCAAATAAAGACATACAGAAAAAATATAAAATTAAATGTGGAAATAAAAACAGATTGTAATTTAACATCACAGAGCTGTGTCTTAAATTATTCTCTTATCAGTCAGTCTTGGTAGCATTGATCCTATTAGAACCCCTAGCTACCATCTGTCTTGTAAAATGTAGTTAGTTTTCCAAAACCTTCTCAACAAAAGGCTAAATTTATATATGTACTATGAGAGTTAACTAACAGAAGCTCAATTTCTTTGGCTGTTGAAAGGAAAAATATTCAAGCTAAAATTCAGAAATAAGGTGACAATTTCATCACAAACAGAAGGAGTCCAATTTAGTTTCAAAAGCAGATGATTCTGGCTGTAGAGAAGCGTTATGCTACTGGGTATACATAATCTGAAGTTCTAATCCATATTACTAACCGAGAATGCTAAACCGAATGGACGCAGGGACATCCGGCCATGGGCCGTAGCCGCAAAAAGACGTACTGCGCAGGCGCCCCAAGAAATGAGGCGGCGCGAGAGGCGGACAAGACCACAGAAAAAAGGAGTGAGCACAGAAAAAAGGAGTCAAACGCAGGCGACGCACACAGCGCCGCACGAGCAAATCACCCCCCCCAACCCCCCACACACACACACAAGCAACGGACGGGACACACACAAAGAGGACGATTCAACAAGCCCCTGGCACACAAAAAAAAAAGAGCCCGCAAACCCGCCCCCCGACACACACACACACACACAAGCAATGGACGGGACACACACAAAGAGTAGGATTTAATCCCATTGCACACGAAACGGGACGCACACAAAGAGGAGGATTCAACAAGCCACAAGCACACAAAAAAAAAAGGAGCCGCGAGCACCACACAAAGCCCATTGGACACGAAACGGGAAAGACTACGGACATAGCACACGAAACGTACACAAAAACGACGATTCAGACACACGACCACAGTAACATAAATAACAAATGACACACACAGCCCCATTTCTAAATGAACCGTCCGTATTAAACATACGTCATCTCAACACGTTCACAATATGCAGCATAGGTGGATCTCATTACAATGAGGCACTATTAACCGTTCAACCGCAGAAAAGGCTCCATATTAACAGTGAGTGCGATCCTCCTTATTACTTATCCATATTTCTCACGCTCAAGAACAAACAAGTCATGAATTCACGATTACAGGTACAAAACGATACCGCTCGGATAACGGGACCAAACACAATTCACACTATGCAGCATAGGTGGATCTCATTACAATGAGGCACTATTAACCGTTCAAACGCAGAAAAGGCTCCATATTAACAGTGAGTGCAATACTCCTTATTACTTATCCATATTTCTAGAAGAAAAAATGTCTCGGCTCCAAAAACGCAAAGCTCAACTAAAGCTTCTAACTAACGATGTACCTAAAAGTAAAAACTTTATGAACTGCATTAGATCCTACAATAGTTCATTTGCTTTTGCATCTACCGGAGTAAATATCAGGCCACCAAAAGGGAATGGCCCATACTGCTTTCGCATATGTGCACAAATACTGCATCGCATTGGAACAGTGCACCCTGAAACAAATCAACAATGCAAATATGCACATCCTATCTACATATATCTACATCCTAGATCCACATGACGCAATCTATCAATCAAAGTGCTGCATCGCAACAGGCACGGATTCAAAACGAAACACCTCCCGTCTCAGACATACGTTAACGGCAAGGAAGGCTACAACGGGCTTCTCACACAGCACAGGCGAATCGATTACAGCTCCAAAACAACACGTCCCAAATACTACACATGCAACAACGCGCCTCTCAAACGGCACAAGCAAAACATACACCAGGAAAATTCATTCGGATTAATGAATGTCATTTGCAATCATTGTCATTCAGTTCACTTCCCTGAAGAAACTACTGGCAATACAAGTAATACATTTACACGTTGTTGTCAAAAGGGTCAAATTAGACTGCCTCCTTTACATTCATATCCTGAATATCTACAGAAGCTTCTAACTAACGATGTACCTGAAAGTGAAATCTTTATCAACTGCATTAGATCCTACAAATCGGTATCCACTATGAACATTAACGGTGGCACTGCACGTGACATCCGTCTTGCAAAAATGTTAATTATTGATGAATGTACAATGGCATCCAGTCACTTACTCAACACCGTTCATAAACTTCTACAAACGTTCATGAATAATAATATTCGCTTTGGAGGAAAGGTACTTTTATTAGGAGGAGATTTTAGACAGTGCTTAGCTATTCTTCCACATGCCATGTGCTCAGCTATTGTTCAGTGCACCTTAAAATACGCAGACAATTGGCATTGCTTTCAAAAGATACAGTTAGTAAAAAAGATACGATGTCCAGAACCAGATCATAACAATTGCTTATTACAACTGGGAGATGGTACACTCACCAATACAGATGGACTTCACCCACATATTATTACAATTCCTAAAGCCTTTATCTGCGACGACTGAGTTACAGAGAGATTTGGAACAGCAATCTCATTAGACCAAATGCCCCTTTTAACACAACGCACTATATTATGTCCAAAAAATATTAATGTGGAAAACATAAATACCCAAGTCATTCCATTACTTCCTGGAGAGACACAACTCTTTCTAAGCTCTGACAAACTTGACTCTGATCACAACAATAACCATCTTCATTGACATTACAAGTTCTGACCTGGAATTACCTTTTACACTTAAACGGCGTGTACAAAGAAATTTTCAAATAAACCTTTACACTGTGCCACACACTTTATTGTTTGCTTTCTATTTGCATCATCTACACCTTCACACTATTCTATATCTCATTCATACATCACGCTCTTTGTCATTCCCAACACCAGGGGTTGGCGAGCGAAGCGAGCAGGGGGCGGAGCCCCCTAGTCCCAAACTAATGAATCACCATTGATGGTGGCTTTATTTTCATCAGCGGATGTGCTGAAGAGCTCTGCAGATCCAAAATTTAAATTCATAGACACCTGCAATACTGTTACCCCATTGTTTTGTGGCTAAGCTGGCACGTTAGTGTCTATTGGCATATGGATTTCAATTAATGCCTGTAGAGACTAAACCTGAATCAAATGTGCCTTTTTTCTCTAACCAAGCTGAGTCTGTCCAGTTGTCGGTTTGCCTGATGGTTATCTAGTTCAAAATGTGATATGCCAATGCACATATCTCCCCCCAAACCACTCTCCCCACCTAATGTTATTCTTCAGGGAGACAGAGAAATGGCAAAACTCATAAGTTGATATTTAGAACCAGAAGATGAATGCAAACCTAAAACATCATGGAGGGGCCAAAACCTGAATTAAAAAACATTTGTTGAAAAATCGCACACTAAATACTTTTAAAAGGTTATCCTGAGTCTTGGACATTGAGAAACTTGAGGCACCATTTTCTAAAGTTGTTTTGTGTTTGAAGACACAACACACTTTCAGGAACATACCCCCAGGAAAAAATGCCATATCGTGTAACAAAGCCAAAAAATGACAACACGCACAATAAACAAAATGGTGATGTGGTAATGACATTAACAGAAATTTACATTGTTTCAGAGCCAGTATACAGTAAAACTAATCTTCTTCTTTCAACTGCTCCTGTAAAGGGGTTGCCACAGTAAATCATCTTTTTCCATAAGTGTACAGAAAAATTAATAATGAATTAACATTCCTTAAAGTTCAGAACCCCTAAAAAACTAAAATATACACAAAAAAAAAAAATACAAAGTGAACAAAGTCATGTCCAATATGTTTAACTAACTTTTGTTATTGTTTTTGGTCTGCAGGTGACTCTAAACTGTACATTCTAAAAAAAGGCATAACTCATAAAACTTTACTTAAAAGACATGGAGAAATTGGAGCTTAATGTCATTGTTGTATTCATTATGTAACTGACCATGTCGCACAAGCTTTTAGGATGTATTTCAGATATTCAGTAGTACTTTTACCAGCAGTGGCTCTTGATTGGATACTAGATTTATAACATGTAGAGTTTTGGGAAAGACTGAAGTAGACACTGAGCAGCTTTGCATTTTGGCTTGGGTATTCACAGCTTAATAACTTGTTTAATCTCTTTAAGCTCCGTCACTCACTCAGTTAGGTTTTACATTCTACTGATCTCAGGATCTTGCACTCTGTTAACTGCCTTCTTGGCAAATGTAATCAAGGAGTTTCTTAATTATGACTTCACAGTCATGAGTGAATTTGGAAAAAAACAACATTGTTGTGTTGTGTGGTCTTTGCCGTACCAGCTCCTGCGTGCTAGAGAGCTAACAGCAAGAGGCCTGACCCTTTCAGTACAGTAAGTCAACATGCACTAAAGTGATATGTTTTTTTTTTTTATAATCACTATATCAGGTCTTCCTGTCAGGAGATCCTAATAAAATTAGATTATTATATAGCCTATGATCCTTGTGTTTTTATAGTTGGCTTCAAGTAAATGACAATGTTGATTGCCAAACAAAAGTCCTTGAGCAGATTTCTTGTGTTCTTTGTGGGTGCCTTTTGAAATTGGCCTTCAGTCCCTTCATGTTAACCAAACTGATATGCGTTTAGTGTGCCTGGCATGTGAGATTTGATATATGACAAGCTGTTACATTCACCCAAATTATTTTGTAGTGTTTCTAACAGGCTGGAAGTCATTCAGGCATGTAATTGTAGATTTCTGTAGCACTGGGATAACTGTGGTTGTCTTGAAGTGCATGAAAGCTGTAACTCCTGGCAAGAGTTTATTGACTTTTTAATGTTTTTTTCTTTCTCCAGATGTTTAATTTTTTTTCTTTCTACATCCAAAACGTTTGTTAGGAAAATTGGTGATGAGAATGTGGGAAGTACATGTGTTCAGTGGGTTCAATAATGGGCTGATAAACTGTAGTAGTTTCCATTTCTATGTAATTAGTATGTCTTGTACTTTGACTAAACATTTTAATTATTTTAATTAGATTGTTGTTTCACTCATTTTACAGGTTTAATTCTAACAATGCCTTTGCTTCTTTTTAATGTTTAATGACTGTCCATTTCTCTTTTACCCTAGGTAATGTTATGGAGTCTGCAAAAAACTCATCCTCTCTGGGTACTGAATATTCAGGAGCTTAATGACAAAAAACAGAGCCAGCAGCAGAATTCAAGTCAACTCTTTAACCCTCCACTAGTACATACTGTTAGTGTTGCAGACTGTGGCAGCAGGTTTGCCTGTGGCTCAGAAGATGGATGGGTCAATATCTTCAGAGTGACAGGAACTAGGTTTGAGCAACAATTGGGGTTCAAAGCGCACAGTCAGGGAGTGTCTCAAGTCCATTATGTCAGCTTTCTTAATAGTTCTTGTTGGCTCATTACTGGAGGAAATGATGGAAAGGTCAATCTGTGGGATGTCGGCAAGGAATATTTATTAAGTAATGAAGGCAAAAGCAAAATGGGCAAGAAAAAGGGCAAAAAAAAACATATTCATAAGAAAGACATTGATACCAAAAATGATAGAAAGCTGGAGGCAGGAAATGTTTCACCAACGATTTGTATAAACCATGGCAAAAAAGTAAATTGGCTTTGCCCGCTCCATGTTAAAGGAGAACTGAAGATTATTGTGACAGATGAAAGTAATTCATTATCTGTTTATCCTATAAGTATTTTAGATAAATAATGCCTCATTGTTGAATTGGTTGATTCATAGGCTTGTAATCTGGAAGAGAACAATTACAAAGAAGAGTTTTATTTACTTGTGCTACATTTGCCTTTATTTCATTTTATCCTTTCCCGGAAATATGCTAGTACTTTATGTATTGATTTCATTTTAGCTTAATATGTCATAAAAGATCTTCACTTTTAATTTCTGCATTTATGGCTGGCTCAACAACAAAATAATATGTCACTCCATGTAATCTGTGGTACATCTCAATAGTAAGTAGTGTACAAGTCACTAATCATTCATATTGTTGTTGTGAATGTTTGCAGGTGTGTAGTTTTGTAGATTGGTTTATGTTACAGAAGTTTGCCTTAGCTTAATATATTTCTTCAGTTAGATTCTTTAAATGTCTAAATAATAAACAGGTTTAAGTGTACAATTACTAATATGCCTCTGTTCCCAAGTTTTGACCACTTTTTATATGCCAGTATTCAGCTGTCCTAAAAGACAATAATAGAGGAAAAACTTGAACACTGCATCAAATGTGCAAGCACATCCTTCAGGAACATATGCCATATTTGAGAATCATGATTTCAAGGAGACCAAGATAATGTTCTATAAAGCCTTTGCATCAATAATCTACTGTGTAGTAGTGAGAAGTAGGTTGCCTGCCATTCTTACTTAAAAACCCTTGACAGATTTCATTAGCAGTGCCTCAGCAAAATTCTTTGTACCACCTTAAAGGATTCCAACCACCATTTTCTTACCAGTGCCAAGATAACCATCATCAAAATCATGATCTTGGAGAACAAATTGGATGTTACTACAATCAAACTATCTCTTAGGCCTCCTATAATTTCAAGAGATGAGTTTCCTAGTCATTTCTGAACATTGTACATATTTTTATAAATGCAATTTTAAATTTTAATCCACCATACACATTGAAATATAGGTGTCCCATGATGATCAAAGGTTAGTCATATGTACTCATGACAATGATACCTACCTGTATGTTTTTGTTAAGTCAAAGGTTAAGATGTATGTTGCCTGCCCAATTTTTTCTGTGGCAATATGTTGTTGTTGTTGTTATGCCCTCCACACCTTCCGGGGTGTGGGCTGCCAAAGGTAGATCTCCAGAGGTTTCTGTCCTGAGCCATTCTTTCTAGTTGACTCCAGGTGTAGCCCATCCTTGTGATGTCTGCCTCAAGGTCGCATCGCCAGGTGTTTCTTGGACGGCCTCTCTTCCGCTTTCCTTGGGGGTTCCATCTGAGAGTCTGTCTGGTGATGCTGGTTTGTGGTTTGCGTAGGGTGTGCCCTATCCATTCCCATCTTCTCTTCCAGATTTCTGCTTCTACTGAATGTTGGCAGGTCCTTTCCCATAGATTAGTGTTACTGATGGTGTCTGGCCAGCGAATGTGGAGGATCTTTCTGAGACAGGTGTTGATGAAAGTCTGGATTCTTCTGGTGGTGTTTTTGGTTGTCCTCCAGGTTTCGGCCCCGTACAACAATACTGACTTCATATTTGTATTGAACAGACGGATCTTGGTAGTCAAGGTCAGTTCTCTGGAAGCCCAGATGTTCTTGAGCTGGATAAAGGTGGCTCTTGCTTTGCCGATCCTTGCCTTGACGTCTGTATCTGTTCCACCCTGCTGGTCGATGATGCTGCCCAGGTAGGTGAAGAACTGTATCTCCTCCAGGGAACTTCCATTTAAAGTGACTGGGTTGTTGCTGTTGGAATTGATCTTGATAATCTTTGTCATCTCCGTGTGTATGTTGAGTCCAACCTGTGATGATGTGGCTGCCAACACATTTATCTTTTCTTGTATCTGCTGCTGACTGTGGGAAAGAAGTGCAAGATCCTCTGCAAACTCTGTCTTCCAATTGGCTCCACAAGGTCCACTGGATTCCATTCCTGCGTTCACTAGTGGATGTCTTCATGATCCAGTCGATAGCGATGAGGAAGAGGAACGGGGATAACAAGCATCCCTGTCGGACTCCTGTCTTCACTTGGAAGCTGTTGGTGAGCTGCCCTCCATGGATCACTCTGCAGGTTATTCCCTCGTATGAGCTCTTGATCAGATTGACCACCTTGGCTGGGATGCCGTAGTGCCGGAGGAGCTTCCACAGGGTCCCTCGATCCACACTGTCAAAACGCCTACTCATAGTCGACAAAGCTGATGTACAACGGTGAATTCCACTCCAAGGACTGCTCAACTATGATACGTAGCGTTGCAATCTGGTCTGTGCATGATCGATTCTGCCTGAAACCTGCTTGCTCATCTCGTAATTGTGGATCGACGACGTCCTTCATCCGCTCTAGGAGGATCCGGTTGAAGACCTTGCCTGCAACTGACAGGAGTGTGATGCCTCTGTAGTTGTTACAAGTACTTAGGTCCCCTTTTTTTGGAAGCTTGACTAGGTAACCCTCCTTCCAGTCAGTCGGTATCTCTTCCTCCTCCCAGATCTTCTCGAAAACGGGGTACAGCATCTCCACCGATGCTTCCAGGTCTGCTTTTAGGGCTTCTGCTGGTATGTCATCAGGTCAAGCTGCCTTCCCATTCTTCATCAGGGTGATGGCCTTCCTGATCTTTTCTCTGGTCGGCTTACCGCAGTTAATGGGGAGATCTTCGTTTGCTGGGTTGATGTCTGGAGGGTTTGGTGGTACTGGTCTGTTCAGAAGTTCCTCAAAATGTTCTGTGGCAATAAGTAGGCATAAAATAATACTGTTGTGCTATTACTGAAAGATTCATGATATTGTCAGAAAACTATATGCCTTTTTACCCTTCCATTGCAAAGACAATGGAAGTCACTAATCATAATAACAAGATAATAACATTGTTACAAGCTTTAAAAGAATGAGTCTTATATATGTACTGATTTCAAACTTCCCAGAATTCTCACTTTATAGTTTAGAGGACTCATGCTTCCATCATCTGTCTTTGGCACTTGCCTCAGAGGCGTGAGTCATTCAAGTAAAAGAACAAGAATCTCCTTATTTAAATCTGCACAATTTAATGGTTGAATGTGTTTTTAAATCTGTATATAAATGTATTTTTGCCAAAAACAGAATGTCCAGACAGTTTTCATAATCTTTTTTTACTTTATTTCCTCATTCCTTTTTACGTAATTCCTTTAAACCTTGTAGTTATATGCTTAATATTAGCTGGCTAAATTATTTTTGGGGGAGAGGGAAGGTTACAGACATTGTTTGTGCATTCTGTTATCACCATAATGTTCTGAAGGCAGTTATTTCTTTTTGGGAGTGGACCAAATATGTTCACTGCAGCCTTTTAAAAGGGACTTCATTAATTGACATTGGGATCAATAATGTACAAGGTGGGCTTTCAGTGAAAAGCACTTGAAAATTTGGACATGTATTTATAAATTTTCCTACATCATCATTTGCCACTGTATAACAAGTGGACATTGTCCATTCTGGTAGGCTTTAGTGACACACCAGGCCTTTTAAGACAGCAGATTTAATAGGAATGTACATGTCTTGCTGCATCAAATGCCCATTTACATTCTAAACTAAGTGGCTGAACTTTTCATACCAGTACTAGCCTGTACTTCATCTGATCAGGATAGAATTGAGGGTGTAGAGGGGATTAAACCACTAGGGTCAAGTGACCATAATGTAATACAATTCTCAGTATTTTGTAAGAGTGCAGATGCAAAGACTAAAATTGTTAATTTGATCTTTGGTAGGGATAATTTTGAGCATATGCAACAATGTCTAAGTAGGATACACTGGGATAAGCTTTTAAGTGTGGAGACAGCCGAGGAGCAGTGGAACAGGTTTAAAAATGTTTTACATGTAATGCAGGACAGATACATTCCTAAATTTGGAATTAATAGGAAACTTGAAAAAAACTCCACGGTGGATTAATAAAGATTTAAAAAAGAAGTTGCAAAGGAAAAAACTGCTTTATAAGGCATATAAGACTAATGACTGCAAAGTGAATCGTAGAGTGGATGAGAACATGAGGGCAACCATTAAGAAGGATATCAGGGAGGCTAAAAGACAGTTGGAGAGGAATATAGCAGATAAGGCGAAAGACGACCCTAAGAGATTCTGTCAGTATTTTAGTAGTAAAAGAACAGTCAAGGAGGAGATCAAGTGCATCAGAAATAATAAAGGGGAATTAAAAGATACAGCCAGTGAAATAGCGGATGCCCTAAACTTACATTTTTCTGAGGTGTTTACAACTGAGCAAGTGGATAACCTCCCAGAGGTAACAGGGACTACTAAGGAGGTACTAAGAGATTTGAAAATTGTAGAGGGAGAAGTGCTACTCAGATTAAATAAGCTGAAATCAAACAAATCACCAGGACCAGATAATATTTACCCTCGAGTTCTTAAGGAGGCTAGTGAGTACATATATAAACAATTGACACACATTTTTAGGAAGTCACTGCGCACTGGAAAGATTCCGAAGGACTGGGAAATGGCAAATATCATCCCATTATATAAAAAGGGTGACAGGGCAGATCCAATAGAGGCCAGTAAGCTTAACATGCATCACATGAAAATTAATGGAAGGAATTATTAAGGATAAGATTGAGCAACACTTGGCATGGACAGAAGTTACAGTGCATCACTTTTTCCACATTTTGTTATGTTACAGCCTTATTCCAAAATGGATTAAATTCATTTTTTTCCTCAGAATTCTACACAGAACACCCCATAATGACAATGTGAAAAAAGTTTACTTGAAGTTTTTGCAAATTTATTAAAAATAAAAAAAACTGAGAAATCACATGTACATAAGTATTCACAGCCTTTGCTCAATACTTTGTTGATGCACCTTTGACAGCAATTAGCCTCAAGACTTATTGAATGTGATGCCACAAGCTTGGCACACCTATCCTTGGCCAGTTTCGCCCATTCCTCTTTGCAGCACCTCTCAAGCTCCATCAGGTTGGATGGGAAGTGTCGGTGCACAGCCATTTTAAGATCTCTCCAGAGATGTTCAATCGGATTCAAGTCTGGGCTCTGGCTGGGCCATTCAAGGACATTCACAGAGTTGTCCAGAAGCCACTCCTTTGATATCTTGGCTGTGTGCTTAGGGTCGTTGTCCTGCTGAAAGATGAACCGTCGCCCCAGTCTGAGGTCAAGCCCTCTCTGGAGCAGGTTTTCATCCAGGATGTCTCTGTACATTGCTGCAGACATCTTTCTCTTTATCCTGACTAGTCTCCCAGTCTCTGCCGCTGAAAAACATCCCCACAGCATGATGCTGCCACCACCATGCTTCACTGTTGGGATGGTATTGGCCTGGTGATGAGTGGTGCCTGGTTTCCTCCAAACGTGACGCCTGGCATTCACATCAAAGAGTTCAATCTTTGTCTCATCAGACCAGAGAATTTTCTTTCTCATGGTCTAAGAGTCCTTCAGGTGCCTTTTGGCAAACTCCAGGCGGGCTGCCATGTGCCTTTTACTAAGGAGTGGCTTCCGTCTGGCCACTCTACCATACAGGCCTGATTGGTGGCTTGCTGCAGAGATGGTTGTCCTTCTGGAAGGTTCTCCTCTCTCCACAGAGGACATCTGGAGCTCTGACAGAGTGACCATCGGGTTCTTGGTCACCTCCCTGATTAAGGCCCTTCTCCCCCAATCGCTCAGTTTAGATGGCCGGCCAGCTCTAGGAAGAGTCCTGGTGGTTTTGAATTTCTTCCACTTATGGCTGATGGAGGCCACTGTGCTCATTGGGACCTTCAAAGCATCAGAAATTTTTCTGTAACCTTCCCCAGATTTGTGCCTCGAGACGATCCTGTCTGGGAGGTCTACAGACAATTCCTTTGACTTCATGCTTGGTTTGTGCTCTGACATGAACTGTCCACTGTGGGACCTTATATAGACAGGTGTGTGCCTTTCCAAATCATGTCGAATCAACTGAATTTACCACAGGATGATCAGGGGAAACAGGATGCACCTGAGCTCAATTTTGAGCTTCATGGCAAAGGCTGTGAATACTTCTGTACATGTGCTTTCTCAATTTTTTTATTTTTAATAAATTTGCAAAAGTCTCAAGTAAACTTTTTTCACGTTGTCATTATGGGGTGTTGTGTGTAGAATTCTGAGGGAAAAAAATGAATTTAATCCATTTTGGAATAAGGCTGTAACATAACAAAATGTGAAAAAAGTGATGTGCTGTGAATACTTTCCGGATGCACTGTATTCTGAACAGTCAGCATGGGTTCAGAAGAGGGAGGTCGTGTTTTACTAACATGCTGGAATTCTATGAGGAGACAACAAAAGGATACGATCAAAGTGGAGCATACAATATTATTTATTTGAACTTTTAGAAAGCATTTGATAAGGTGCCACATGAGAGGTTGGGCATCAAACTAAAAGAAGTGGGAGTTCAGGGTGGTGTTTTTAGATGGGTGCAGAATTGGCTCAGACACAGGAAGCAGAGGGTGATGGTGTGAGGAACCTCATCAGAACTGGCCGATGTTAAGAGTGGTGATCCACAGGGGTCAGTGCTAGGGCCGCTGCTATTTTTAATATATAAATGACTTAGATAGGAATATAACTAACAAGCTGGTTAAGTTTGCAGATGATACCATGATAGGTGGATTAGCAGATCATTTGGAATCTGTTATCATTACAGAAGGACTTGAATAGCATACAGGCTTGGGCAGATTTGTGGCAGATGAAATTTAATATCAGTAAATGTAAAGTATTACACACATGAAGTAAAAATGTTAGGTTTGAATACACAATGGGCGGTCAGAAAATCGAGAGTACACCTTATGAGAAGGATTTAGGAGTCATAGTGGACTCTTAAGTGCTCAGAAGCCATTAAGAAGGCTAACAGAATGTTAGGTTATATAGCACGGTGTGTGGAGTACAAGTCCAAGGAGGTTATGCTCAACCTTTATAATGCACTGGTGAGGTCTCATCTTGAGTACTGTGTGCACTTTTGGTCTCCCGGCTACAAAAAGGACATAGCAGCATTAGAAATGGTCCAGAGAAGAGCGACTAAGCTGATTCCAGGGCTGAATTATGAGGAAAGATTAAGAGAGCTGAGCCTATACAGTTTAAGCAAAAGAAGATTAAGAGGTGACATGATTGAAGTGTTTAAAATTATGAAGGGAATTAGTACAGTGGATCGAGACTGTTATTTTAAAATGAGTTCATCAAGAACATGGGGACACAGCTGGAAACTTGTTAAGGGTAAATTTCGCACAAACATTAGGAAGTTTTTCTTTACTCAAAGAACGATAGACACTTGGAATAAGCTACCAAGTAGTGTGGTAGACAGTAAGACATTGAGGACTTTCAAAACTCGACTTGATGTTTTTTTGGAAGAAATAAGCGGATAGGACTGGCGAGCTTTGTTGGGCTGAATGGCCTGTTCTCATCTAGAGTGTTCTAATGTTCTAATTGCTATGATAACAAAGGTGTAAATCGGAGCTGAACTGACATCTTTGCAGAGGCCTCTCTAAGTACAGAAATTATCATGACCCTCAAGTCCGAACAAACAACTATACAGTAGACCCCTGCGAAGTCGCAATTCAGAGTTCGCGGCCTCAGTCATTCGTGGATTTTTCCTTAGAACCTATCTAATAATTATTAGCAGAAACCGCAAATATCCTCCGCAATTTTTATGGCTTTTTTCGTGGCAATACTGTACTGTAGAGAGAACAGGAAGCAACTGTAGAGGAAAACACGACTTGGGATGGTGAAAGTAGCCAATAGAATTTGAAAGTGCAACTCCTAGCAGTCCCTGCAGTGGCTCCGATTGGTGGTCTGCTGAGGCTGTTGGGGTCAAAGGATGTCAGCACGGCTTTTAAAAAGGGGGCCGATGACCAAAAGCTAAAAAAAAAAAAAAGTTTTTTGAATTTGTGTTTCAAGTTCCTGTCTGTCTTCCTTCTGTTGGGTTACCTGTACTTATTCGTTTTGTCCTGGATTTTTTCGTGGTTGGTGTCTGGATTGTCTGCAGTCTGCCTGTGTACATGAAGACTGTAAGTGGATTCATGGCCATCCTGCAAAGAAAGGAGCGAGCGCTCCTGAACCTGTCCACCCGTCTTCACCATTTCAGGAACTAGCGGTAGGACTATCTTTACATTCCCATTCAACGTGCGGATCTCTGGACTATCTATTTTCATCATTACATTTCATCCGTTGCCGTTTTTCATGATTTACTGTGTATGTTTTGTTTGTGCTTTGTTGTATTTAATGTGAAATCACCGTAAGGGAAACAGGGGTGGTATCATTGTTTTCAGTTATTTCATTTGTTTTCATTGCATTCTTTATTTGCTGTTTGATTACCGGTCTGCTTTGTTTTTGTCTCTGTTTGTGAGTGTGTGTGGGTCAGGCCAAGGCTGGGTGCGTCCCTGGAATCTCCACCATAAAAATAAATAAATCGCCGTCTTCTCGATGGTGTGAATCTTGGCGGCACCAGACCGCTACAGCGTTATTAATTTCTCCTTGCTGCTGATTGACTGTGATGCATCTCCTGCTGAGTGTTCTTGTGTTTTCCGTTTTGTTCCTCTTAACCCTTAAACCGACACAACTGGCTACAGTCGTTTCCCAGTGCCATTTGCGAGCATGCAGGAGCTGATCAGTCAGTACCATACATTCGTTGAGCAGCCAGCTCATGACCACTGCCAGCCCCTTGTGAGTAGGGGGGCTGAACGCACCCCTAGAAGACATGGACGCTCCTCAGAAAAACCCTCTTAAAAAACGCTGATAGACTACCTTCACATTGCTCCTTTACCTGCAGCTGCTTTGTCGCATGATATGCTTACTTAAAAGCCTGAACAGCACCTGGCCTTTTTGGCTGATTGCTTTGTTTCTCTCTCCTCCCCCAGACATCCTCTGCTCCTGTTGGGGGTCCCGCTCCTGTTGTGCTCCCCTATGATGTTTGTCTATTCTTTAATCGAGAACTAACTGCATACTGAACTCGTTTTACTTCTAAAAGAGACATGTTTGTTTTAAGTGTTTGTAGAGACTGGAACTTTATTCAGTCCCCTGTGTTTCTGTGCAATTCTGTGACCCAAGCGTGACACCCTGGCGCACTGCATTCTCACTGCCGCTGGGATTGAGCCGCTGCACTAGACTAGCCTGCAAGCATCAGCACTTACCTCTGTGTGCTTGAGTGCAGCCAGTTCAAGCGCAGTTGGCTCGGTGATTTGCTGAATTTCATCCATGGCGTCAGTTGCACCTTGTACATATTGTTCCAGTAGTTTTTTAAATAGTTTTTACAGTTCATTAGCAGTGTGTAAAAAGATCAGTGTTGCAGTAACTGTGATGCTCTTTGCATGGGAAAAAAACGTGTTCCATTAAAATTTCACTTTTTCTTAGTGAATTTTTACTTAAAAAGTGCAGCAAAAAAGTATTTGGTGTCCAGGGATGCATTAACCCCCAAGCATGTGGCAGTTTAAGGGTTAAAGCCCCAAGATGCCGCCGAAACGCCCTGCACCTTTTATGGCTTCTGGCAATGAAAACGAGCTTACATGAGTTACAGTACATATAGCGGTAACAGTATTTTACATTCTAGCACTGCGGGAGACATAGCAGTACAATATACAGGTTTATCTTTACATTCTTTATTTTTAGGTAATGTATTAAGCTGAGTTTGAAATGAGTTTGTAAGTTTGAAGTGTTTTGGGGGCATAGTTAGGGGTTTAGACTATAAAAATAGGCATTTTTTTTTTAACCACATCCAAAATTTGCAGTTTTTCACAATTCGCGGGTGCTCTTGGAAGGTAACCCCTACGAATTTTGGGGGTGTACTGTAATTCAAGAAATGACAACTGTGATTGAAACAATAACGCACCTATAAGCAGGCACTGATTTTGTAACAGGAAGTGACTTGAATCCAATCACGACAGATCACACATTAATTCAAAGACTAGCTGCACTCATCTATCTTGACATGGTGCGCTCACACTCTCCAAAACAACCTCTTGCACCCTCTGAAGCTAAAAAACTGATGGGGCACTTCATCTTTGGGGATCTGAGAACTAAAAATCTTTACTGTTTGTCGACCTGAAAGCTGAGGCCGCTCTACCATGCCAAGCTGTGCCAGTAACTTTGTTAGCAGTTTGAGAAGAGTGAGAAGCACCTGTTACTTCAAGAAGGGAATTTCAGCATCTACAGCAAAGAGCTTAACTGAGAAAAGCACAGAACACCTGAACCAAGGTCCACATTACAAAGAGAAAGAGTACACTGCAATCCTCCACTTCACTTGAATATGTGACCGCAACATCAGCAACTAACTACTCCACACCACATTGCACGTCATCTTTAAAGACTTAGTATCGTAAGACTATTTATGCCAAATAAAGTAGAACTCTACATATCTGGTGAAGATCCAGCCTCTTCTGTGTTACATGTTTGTCTGTCTAGTCTGCCAGCATCCTTTCTCATATTTCAGTATAGATGCAGTTATCATGTTTCTGTCATTTTTGTGTTTATCAAAAAATTGTATTATTCTAATTCTTAAAAATGAGAGTGCTTCAATTATCGTGATAAGGTAATTAAAGCAGCAGCCTTACAGAATTATTTCATTAAATACTGGTATTGCTAAAGGCAAGATGGATAATTAATTAGCCAAGTTAATTTTAACCATTCCTACACCTCCCTCTCCAGGTGTACCCTGATATCGGGTACTGTAGTTCAGCTTTTTCTCCTTCCTTTAACATCTTAAACTCCAGGCAGTTTGACAAAGTATAACAACAGGCAGGAGGAAGTTGCTTACTTATTTATGTATTATAGATATGTTTTGTTATAACTAGTGTCATATACAAACAAAAAGAATGTGACTTTGGAAATAGACTTTTAGTTGGTCAGATCATTTCTGGTCAGTTGTCTTCAGGTAATCATTTAACCTGTCGTCTTCCGGTCACCATCTGAATAGGGCCAAGCAGCCTCTCCTTTCACACATGATGGACCAGTGGGGCGTTGTGGTACAGATGGAATAAGCGGACTCCTTACTTCATATCAGTTTCCGTTTTGGCACAAACCCATTCCATCTCCAGCCAAATTTCCCTTTCATCTCAAGCCAGTTGGTCATTTTCAAAGGTTTACCTGTCCCTTCATGATGTGATAGCCCATAGAATGTCCTGCACAGTGTTACAGCAGAACTCAACTTGTGAACCCTGTTAAAAGGGTTTACAACCAGCCTACCACAAATTACGTTCTTATTAGTGTATCATTAATGAAACAAGTTATTTTTTTGTATAGTGCTGAATAATACTCACTTAAAATACAAGTATACAGTAGATTATACTAACTACAGACTGGTAAGCATATGCAGGTTTGTTAAAACACAGAGAACAAGGTAGAAACATAGGTGAGGTGAGGGATTACTTGTAAACAAAAATGAAAACCAGCCATTAATTAATTGGTGAACTCTGGCCAGTTGTAAAAGTCAAAAACAAAGGCACAGTCTTGGAGACCTCGAACCAACTATGCCTACTTCCTCCTGGGTTTTGTATAGTGGAGTCCGGTCTGGCTGTCCAATCTGTTGACAGAATCTTTCTATTCAAGGATTCCAATTCTCCTTTAGCTGAAATGGCTTTTCCATTAGGAGAAGAGTGGCCTGGCAGCAGAGTAATGGCAGCAAGGGAGACACCCAGATACAAAGAAGAGAAATGGAATAGAGGAGGGTTAGTAATGGTTTAAAAATATTGTGATACATACATTTTAGTACATACTAAAAAACAGAAGTGCAGTATGCACTGCTAATCAGCAGCTGAAATCAGGGTATGCTAGACTAAAGTAGTAAGTCTTCAGATTTAAAAACAAAAGGGGCATCTCTTATATTAGCAGGCAAATCATTCCACAGCTTTGGGGCCCTGTAACCAAAAACGTGTACACCCACTTTTACTTTATTAATCCTTGGAACCTTAAGTAATCTGACATCTTGAGACTTCAATATGCGCAATGGTTTTTAAGTAATGATAAAATCAGATAAGTAAGGAAGGTCTCCAATGTGAACTGTAGGGCATTTGAGAACATGAGGGCAACCATTAAGAAAGATATTAGTGAGGCAAAAACAGTTGGAGAGGAATATTAGCAGGTAAAGTGACATATGACCCAAAGAGATTCTTCTAGTATTTTAGTAGTAAAAGGACACTCAAGGAGGAAGTGAAGTGCTTCAGGAACAGTAAAGGGAAACTAAAAAATATAGAAAGTAAAATAGCAGATGCTCTAACTAGTTTTCAGTTCTGTTTGGTTTAAAGCTTTTCACTTGTAACCTCCTGTAACAGTTGTTTCTAAACAGACCCCCAACCTGATGTTTACTTCATAATTTTTAACTTTTTTGTAAACCAATTAAGATAAAAACATCTGCTAAGCAAATAAATGTAAAATTATGAATGTAATGGTCTGATTTATAAAACTGTTGAGAATTCAAAGGTACCTATTTGTGCTAGTTAGAACACCTGTTTGATTGATCTGTCCCTATACATCACAAAAACAAAACATTTGGTTTAAATGATTGTAGCCACTGTAACTGCAGCTTCACGTGGTTAAAAATATTTTGCTTTCAGGGTTTGTATATCATAAATACTTAAAAATACGTAATTAAATTGATTCAGGAACTTTCCAACTAGATATTGCTGCATTGGAGACATTATGGGCAGATCTAGGTGTGGGGTAACTGACGATCAAAGTCAGCTTTAGCAAATCATGTTGTTAGTATTTGGACAAATGAACTTCTCATTGACATGCTAACGGTCCAAAGTTGTCCATCTAGTTAAACTTCAAAAATGTTTTTGTGGTTCCACCTTAGAGGTCTCTCTAAACCGCTATCATGAGGCCTGTTCACACTTGAGCATTTTTCTAGAAGTTTAGTGCTAGACCGGAACACTTGTAAACCATAGTTATTTTCAGTGAGACTATCACATCTTAGAGTTTTTGTAGTGAGTGGTTTAGAAAACTCCTGTCTGCAGCAGTCTAAGATATATTTTAGATAATGAGTAATTAGATTTATACACTACAGTACAGATGCAAATAATTGTGTTACTTTTAATAATTCTGCTGATCTATTTGTTATCTTTTACTTGATTGCTTTTTCCTGGCACAGTGTAAATGTATTAGAGAGAGAATGAGGTCAGGAACAGGTGGGAAAGTTATGTATGCTCAGTGCACTAAAATAGTAAAGATTTAAAAGAAGCTGAGAACCCATGGCTTCAGTGTCTTTAGTCTTTATTCTTCCTTTTACAAACATTAAACGGGTAGCAATAATGAAGAAATAAGTCTGTAAAACTCACTGAACTGTCAGCTAAGCATCGGTGGACACACGTCATAAAACCTGAATAGTGAGTGAACGTCTTCATTCATTCAATATAAAAAAATAAAAATGTAACAATAATGTAAATAAATATCAAATAGAAAAGCAATAGGGGGCAGCACGGTGGCGCAGTGGTAGCGCTGCTGCCTCGCAGTTAGGAGACCCGGGTTCGCTTCCCGGGTCCTCCCTGCGTGGAGTTTGCATGTTCTCCCCGTGTCTGCGTGGGTTTCCTCCGGGCGCTCCGGTTTCCTCCCACAGTCCAAAGACATGCAGGTTAGGTGGATTGGCGATTCTAAATTGGCCCTAGTGTGTGCTTGGTGTGTGGGTGTGTTTGTGTGTGTCCTGTGGTGGGTTGGCACCCTGCCCAGGATTGGTTCCCTGCCTTGTGCCCTGTGTTGGCTGGGATTGGCTCCAGCAGACCCCCGTGACCCTGTGTTCGGATTCAGCGGGTTGGAAAATGGATGGATGGATAGAAAAGCAATAGGAAAATGTTAAACAACAAAAGCTCTACATCCTCGCAAGCTTCAGTTGAACCTCTCCACTTCCAAACAAAGCCAACAGTTATTCCATTACATCCACCATTTCTTAACAAGAGCATGGACTTGTGTCAGCAGTGGGCACGCTGGATAGGTGCAGGGATGCAGACATTAATATTGAGGCAGTGCTTGCTGTGGAGGTCCCTATGCAAATTGATACATTTCTTTTTATTGTACTGGATAATTTACCAGAAGCCACTCAGTGTAACAGGCATTTGCAGGAAGCTTTTGAATATAAAGACTCTGCATGGTGGCTGTCTGGCTAAAGGAACCCAAAGGTTGCCGGTTTGAATCCTGGCAGTGGTAGAAGGAATGCTACTCTGTTGGACCCTTCAGCCAGGCCATTAACCTGCAATTGCTTCAGGGGTGCTGTACAGATAGCTGACACTGCACTCGGACTCCAAAACCCTTTGGAGAGTAAGTTTGGCTATATGAAAAATGAAAAATCCCTAATATAGGAAATCGTATATGGTGAATAAAAGATTAAAAATAACTAAAAACAAAAAATCCATTACATTTCTTCAGACATTCCCTAACTCTTGCAACATATTGCCCAGCAAACTGATTGTGCTTTATTTTGCTGAGGTTTGTCAACTAATGCTTTATGAATGCATTTCCTTACTTTGCAAATTGAGGAAATAGTGTGTGAATATACAAAGCTAACTAGATTTTTGGGGGGGGCTGGACCAGGAGTTGCAAATTAATATGTTATGAGAGGGAAGTGATAAAATTTGAGCAGACACTGAAGATTGCTACTCAGGCAGAAAGAGCCCTTCAGCCTGTAAAACTGATGCACAGTTTGCATCATAAAGACAATAAAATTGCACGAACAGTGAATTCTGGGAGGTTCCAGAAAAGTGAATAAAAAGCTGACCCATCTCCTTCATTCAGCTACAAGGGTGCCAAAGAACCCATGGTGTCAATCGGGTCTTACGGATCTTCTCCTTACAGGTGTGTGTCTTCTCACAGTCCTTCACCGGAACACCATTGTAGATACAGCGCTAACAGAGGTAAAGACTGGCATTCTCCAAATAGAAGGCACAATTGCTGCTGCCTACCAGTAGAAAGAGAATTCACATATGCACTCAAAACTTCATTGATCTAGCTCAGGGGTGGGCAGATTCAGTCCTGGAGGGCCGCAGTGGCTGCAGTTTTTTGTTCCAACCCAGTTGCTTAATTAATAAACAATACTTCTCAATCATTTAATTTCATGGCTTGCTAGTGCTTTAACTCTGCTATGTCAAGTCATTCTCATATCTTAGATTTTGTTTCCTTTCTAAGGATATCATCCAAATGATTTGAAGTCTAAAATAAATGAGTAATTCTCAGTTCTTCACTTTTTTCTCTTCACTTTCCTTCCAAGTATTTAATTAAACCTAATAGTGCATGATAAATACACACAGGTGTAAATGGAAACAAGCTAAATGGAGAAATGTTGGTTTCTTTTGTCATTTGCATCTTATTGCTAATAAGGAGCAATTAAAAACCAAGACTACAGCTGTTTAAGACTAAAATAAGCAATAAGGGTTCAAAATCTTAATGAGCGAGACAACTAAAGTGAAGTAGAAGTGTTACTTGAGCAATAAGTGCTTCTTATTAATTAATTGGGTTGGAGCAAAAACCTGTAGCCACTGCGGCCCTCCAGGACTGAATCTGCCCACCCCTGATCTAGCTCATCAGCACCCTACATGTCTTCATGATGACGAACCCCATTCTCACAAATCTTGTAATATGCAGTCAAGACCATAGTAAATATTTTGACAGTCCTGGGACTCCTCAGCAAATTTGTGTTTCTTTCAGTGATAGTCATTCTCTGTCAGATTTTTATAAAGGAAAGTGCTAGTAGCTTCTAGCATGGGGCATTCACCTGCTGTTTTTTCGGAAGCCCTCAGCTATGTTCCCAAAATAACCAAGAAAATGTTACCAATCTAGTGCCTACCGTTGACAACCTACATCACAGTAAGTACTTTGCATCAAGTGGGACGAAATTTAAATTATCAACATAGACCTCAGTGTTAATGTTTGCAGTGCACCATTCAATGCATATTTTTCTGAAATATGCCATTTACCATGAGATTTGAAAAAACTGTTAATTTCTGTAATGTGTCATCTATTGGGATAACAAATGCAATGCATTTTATTACTAAAAATGTTTGTGATGCACCATCTTTTGTAATGAAAGAGACATAGCAACCAGATGGACACACAAACTCCTTCTTCTTCTGACTGCTCCCATTAGGGGTTGCCACAGCAGATCATCTTTTTCCATATCTTCCTGTCCTCTGCATCTTGCTCTGTTACACCCATCACCTGCATGTCCTCTCTTACCACAATCATAAACCTTCTCTTAAGCCTTCCTCTTGCCTGAAAGCTCTATTCTTAACATTCTCTCAATATACCCAGCATCTCTCCTCTGCACATGTCCAAACCAACGTAATCTCGCCTCTCTGACTTTGTCTCCCAACCGTCCAACATGAGCCGACCCTCTAATGTACTTCTAATCTTGTCCATCCTCGTCACACCCAATGCAAATCTTAGCAGCTTTAACTCTGCCACCTCCAGCTCGGTCTCCTACTTTCTGGTCTGTGCCACCATTTGTAACCCATATAACAAAGCTGGTCTCACTACCAGCTGTAGATCTTCCCTTTCACTCTTGCTGATAATCGTCTGTAACAAATTACTCCAGACACTCATCTCCACTCCTTCCACCTTGCCTGCACTCTTTTTCACCTCTCTTCCACAATCCCTCTTATTCTGTACTGTTGATCCCAAGTATTTAAACTCATCCTCCTTCACCAGCTCTACTCCCTGCATCCTCACCATTCCACGGACCTCCCTTTCATTCACACACATGTATTCTGTCTTGTTCCTACTGACCTTCATTCCTCTCTTCTCTAGACACATCTCCATCCCTCCAGGGTCTCCTCAACCTGCTCCCTACTCTCGCTACAGATCACAATGTCATCGGCAAACATCATAGTCCAAGGGGATTCCTGTCTAATCTTATCTGTCAACCTGTCCATCACCACTGCAAATAAGAAAGGGCTCAGAGACAATCCCTGATGTAATCCCACCTCCACCTTGAATGCATCTGTCACTCCTACTGCAGACCTCACCACTGTCACACTTCCCTCGTACATATCCTGTACAAGTCTTACATACTTCTCTGCCACTCCCGACTTCCTCATACAATACCACAACTCATCTCGAGGCACCCTGTCTTTGTGGATCTCCAGATCCACAAAAACGCAATGCAGCTGCTTCTGGCCTTCCCAATACTTCATCAACATGCTCCGAGCAAACATTGCATCTGTGGTGCTCTTTCTTGGCATGAAACCATACTGCTACTCGCTAATCATCTCCTCCCTTTTTAACCTAGCTTCCACTACTCTTTCCCATAACTTCATGCTGTGGCTCATCAATGTTATCTCCCTGTAGTTACTACAGTCCTGCATATCCCCCTTATTCTTAAATATCGGCACAAGTACACTTCTTCTCCACTCCTCGGGCATCCTCTCACTTTCCAAGATTCCATTAAACAAACAATCTGGTTAAAGACTCCGCTGCCCTCTCTCCTAAACATCTCCATGCTTCCACAGGTATGTCATCTGGACCAACGCCCTTTCCATTCTTCATCCTCTTCATAGCTGTCCTTACTTCCTCCTTGCTAATCCACTGCACTTCCTGATTCACTATCTCTACATCATCCAACCTTCTCTTTCTCTCCTTCTCTTCATTCATCAGCCTTTCAAAGTACTCTTTCCATCTGCTCAACACACCCTCCTCGCTTGTGAGTATGTTTCCATCTTTATCCTTTATCACCCTAACCTGCTGCACATCTTTCCCAGCTCGGCCCCTCTGTCTAGCCAATCGGTACAGGTCCTTTTCTCCGTCCTTAGTGTTCAACCTCTCGTACAACTCATCATACGCCTTTTCTTTAGCCTTTGCCACCTCTCTCTTCACCTTACGCTTTATCTCCTTGAACTCGTCTTTTTTCTGTATCTCTGACTATGCCACTTCTTCTTTGCCCCTACTCCATTTCTCCTCCCATCCATTCCATGATAGAACAATTTGAATCCATTTAGTCTCTTGCATGCACAATATACCAACCTTCTTTCTCTCCATCACATCAGCTAACTCTCTCCTCTTACCAGTCATACTGCTAACATTCAAAGTTTCTACCCTCTGTGCCGCTCTCTTTACCTTCCTCCTCTCCTCCTGCCTCCAGACACGTCTCTCCCCTCTTCTTCTCCTTCTTCGGCCAACAGTAGCCCAGTTTCCACCAGCACCCTGTTGGCTAACAGTACTGGTGGCGGCCATTGTTAACCCAGGCCTTGACCGATCCAGTATGGAAATTTGTGGTGTTGTCCGCATATTGATCTGCTAAAATTTTACACTACATTCCCTCCCTGACATAACCATAATTATGGTGGGATTTATCCGGGCTTGGGACTGGCACAAAGAAATACACTGGTTTGTGCATCCCCTGTGGCTGGGTTAGACACAGACACATCATTTTTTAAGGTCGACGTGAATACAGAGGTTTTTACTGCATATATTAATGGTATTGTAGAAGGTAATGAAATGCATTTACTTTTGGCCATGGCGGTAATTTCTGTAAAATTAGTGAGCTCCCAACTTTCACTTTCATCACAATATACTGTAAAATCTTGCATATAATGTATGCAATTTTTATAAATTTTAGTTTGCTAAAAATAGGGGTGCGCATTATACATGAGACAATTTTACTTAGGTATTTTCAATAAGCCTGCACAGTAGGAATGTAGGTACTTGAATTTTTTATTTGTCTAAATCTTTGGTACCGATTCACTGTTAGGTGGAGCTGCGTTACAGTTTTCCCCTCCCACTTAAGATATTGGCGCTCATCTTGTGCTAACCATTCAGTCCACACGCGCATTATAGTCATTAATTTTGACTTTATCAACAGACTTAATAGTAGTGGGTAGGTGGTCATCATGTTCCTTCAAGTACTGGTTGGTTAATAATTTTAATACCATCTGGTATTTTAAGCCCCTAAAATGAAATCAAGGAGAAGTTATACTGTAGCAGAAAAGCTGTTAGTAATAAAATATGAAGAAACTAGTAGCAATTGGGCAGCAAGTTGCCATTTTTGTATTCCTGAGTCAAGCATCCAATTATAGTTCAAAAATAAAATGTTGCAAGCATCACCTATTTAAAAAAAAAAAAAAGGGGAAATCGTGAGGC
Organism: Erpetoichthys calabaricus; assembly: GCF_900747795.2. Taxonomy (NCBI): domain Eukaryota; kingdom Metazoa; phylum Chordata; class Cladistia; order Polypteriformes; family Polypteridae; genus Erpetoichthys; species Erpetoichthys calabaricus. The sequence goes on from NC_041395.2 coordinate 187,930,087, forward strand.
CTTACCAAGTTTCCTAGACCTTTTGTGTTGGCAACAGATTTTAAAGTGTCTTATGGATGGGCAGTTCATTTTCAGTTCATTGAAGAACTACCATAAGACAATGTCTTCCATATGGCTATGAAAGAAAGCTCCTAGAGTTCCAAAAGTACATTATCAAATTTTAAAATGAATAATGTATGATCTTGCACAGAAATGCCAATCAGACACCCTTGATTTTTATATGCTTTACAATGGAACTGTAAATGAAAATAGCACAATAACTGTCTATACATACAACTGATCATAAGACGTCTCACTTTAACGTTATGTTAGCGTGTACTGCAGATGGAGGAAAGTTTTTGCCTTTCATAATTTTTAAGAGAAAACCACTACCCTAAAGAGAAAAATTTCCAAGTGTTGTACACATTTGTGTCCACTGTAAAGGATGGATGGATGAAGCATTAACTTTTGACTGGCAAAAAATGTGTTTGGGCAAAATGTCCTTGAAGTCTAAGGACACAACCTTCTATGTTGGTGCTCAACTCATTTTGTGTACATCGAAAGTCTTCTATAAAGGAGGAACTTAAGAAACTAAAATCTGATCTTGTTATTTATTCCAGGAGGCATAACCTGTCTATTACAACCTTTAGATATTTCTGTCAACCCGATGAAGGATACTATCTGTCATAAATGGAAGGCATAGTTATGTGACAGTATTCACACATTTACTGTTTGTGTCCGTATGTGTCAACTAACCGAATGGTTACTTGCAGCCTGGAATGTATTAGATGTGCCTATAATTCAACATGGTTTCCTCCGGTGTTCTATTTCTACTCATCTTGATGGCAGCGAGGATGATGTTTTGTGGGAGGATAAACAGGTGTCATCAGACGAAGATAAAGATGGCGATATTTGTTATAATGGTATCAATGACAATGCATTGACTTGACAGCATTAGATGAACTTCTCAATAGTAGCAGCGATGATAACTGTTCTTCCATTTAGGTATACCTATATTTAGAGTTACATATTTTTGATGGGGGTAATAATTATTACCTATAGGTAGATTACTGGTATGTAAAAAAAAAAAAAAAAAATCATACAATTTAAAATAAAATCTTGCAAATTAAGGAACTGTTACCTAATAGGTACTTATCTTCTTGGTATTATAAGTGTTGTTAAAAGTTTAATGTACTAATTTGAATAAAAAAATTATAATACATTTTATTTATATAGCGCCTTTCTCATGCTCAAGGCACTTCACAGAGTTTAAGATAAAACGGCAGGGTATACAGTATATAGCATTGTACAAACCAGATAAATAAATAAAGAAGATTAAGACAGTAAATTCAGAGGAAAAAAAAAAAGCCTAACAGACAACATACAGTAATTGATGTTCTAGCACACACACAGAGGTTACATGAGCATCTTGACATAAAGGTAAACTGAGAGAAGGGTAGTAAAGTCAAGTAGAGCTAAAAGCCTTCCTGAACAGATGAGTTTTGAGTTGTTTTTTAAAAGAATTCATGGAATCAGCTGACCTGATTAATTTCAGTAGGTCATTCCAGAGTCTGGGCGCTATACAGCTGAAGGCCTTGTCACCCATGGAGTGTAGATTAGTGTGGGATACAACAAGATTGCCAGAATCAGAGGACCTTAGTGGGCGGACAGGCACATAGTGATGAAGAAGTCACTGATGTTTGACGCAAGGTCGTTTAAGGCTTTGTAGGTTATTAGTAGGATTTTATATTTGATTCTGTAAGACACAGGGAGCCAGTGAAGGTGGAGCAGGATGGGTGTTATGTGCTCGCTGCTGCTGGTCCGTGTAAGGACTCTTGCAGCCGAGTTTTGAATAAGCTAGAGGTGTGAGAAGATTAGAAGGGGCACCTGCCAGCAGCAAGTTACAATAATCGATGTGGGATGTGATAAAAGCATGGACAAGTTTCTCAGCATTAGAAAAAGGAGAGGAAGGAGCGAACACGGGATATGTTACGGACGTGAAAGTAAGAAAGTTTCTTAATGTGGCTTATGTGGGCAGAATAAGAAAGTGAGGAATCAAAAATGACACCAAAATTCTTTGCATTAGAGGCAAGTCTGATGAGATCACCGCCTAAATGGACTGGGAAAGAGCTCATTTTATGAAGTATCATCATATGCGCCGGAACCGGAGGTGAATTCATTGGGACTGGAAGTGACATCATCTTATGCACCGGAAAAATGACATGATAGGCACAAGAAATGGAAGTGACTACATCATAAGTGATATTATAATAATTGTTATATACTTTAAATTGTTTAAAAAAATGACTGCAATTTTAATAAAATTTTGAAAAGTTAAGGGTGTGCATTATAGATTAATTTCTTTTTTTACCTGAAAATTTTAGGCTAAATTAGCCATGCAATTTTATACACGAGTGTGCATTGTACATGAGATTTTACAGTAATCACCCTTTGCAAAAGAATTGTATTCTATTAAAACTTGATATAGGGTATACGGTATTTGGACTGTGTTTGAACTCTGAGCATAATAATTACACTGGGAATGCATGGTCTTTGCTTGCACTCTCACCTTGGCTGAAAATGGATTTATACCTGTGCTTGTAACGAACCCCACAAATTCTCTCATTAAGTTTCAGCCCAGTGCACAATTTGGCTATTTCTCTCCCATTCACGGAAGAACATAAGGAATCTTCCAAAGAATGCGATGTGACCACTTTAAAAGTGCAGTCACTTATAGTATCTTTTAACATTAATGTAGACACAGCAATCTGACACCTCAGAAAGTGCTCCAGTTAAAGACTTTATTGTTGTCTTACGCTGATATATTTAGCTCAAGCTCCACAGACTTTGAAGCATAAGATTCCAGCTTGCAATTTGCCACCTATTAGGAAAAGAGCATATTGTACATCACAACAAATGCAAGATGCAATCCAGTCACAAGTTAATACAGTACTGAATATTTGATAAGGTATGGTATCATTTGGCGTGGTCTGTCATGTCCTTGAATGACACGAGCCCCTCAATCTGTGTTCTTTCATATCTTTGCAGCTCTTTCACCAGAAGATGGCACCTGGTAGCACATGTGACAGATAGCCAGAGCCATTACCCAGCCTGGATGGAAGGACAAGGGGAGAGAGCATCCACAAGGCATTACCTTCCCTGGGACACTAGAGGGCAGCTCCTCTGGGTGGCTGTGGCACCACGGATTCTCCCAGGGTAAGCCTGGAATTGGAGTTTGATGCAGCCCTGTTGGGTTCTTTGGGGGTCGCTAGGGGGATCTGCAGAGATTGCAAAGCCCTGCTATGCTGGACTCTCACCTCACCTGGCAATGATTCCAGACCTTGTTAACAAGCCACTGGGAGCACTCCCAGGTGCAGCATAAAAGGATTCACCTACCTTCATTCAATTTGGAAGGAACAGGATGACGCTTGCCAGGGAAGAGTGGATGCGTATCAGGAGAAGAGGCCACCAAAAAGAAGCAAGCTCTGGAAAACTGGATCCGAGAGACAAGTGTCAGGCCCAGGGGCAGCTTGCCCTGTGAAGGTTATATGTCTGTCCTATATACCTTGTCATAAAAACAATCCAAAGATATCAAAAAGGTTTTGGGCAGCCACCCGAATATTATGCCCTCACTGCAAATAGGCAATTTTTTGAGAGTTGTTCACAGGTCAGAGTTCAAAACGGAACTAAATTTTAGGCTCTTAAAGTTGCTGGCTTTAAAGGTCAAGGCTGAAAGTGATGTCACCGGTACCGGAAGTGATGCCATTTTGACCGAAAATGGCATCATCGTATGTGCCGAAACCAGAGGTGAAGTCATTGGGACTGGAAGTGATATCTTAGGCACAAGAAATGGAAGTGACTACATCATCGGCACCAGAACCGATGAAAGAGAAAGTCAGTGCACCTCGCCACCCCCTGGTCTGGTGTGGAACTACTATCATTCAGGCCCTTTAGCTGCCCCCCAATCACACATGTATGACAACCTACTTTACAGATTGAGACTGCTTGGATCCTCGTCTGTGGCCGAAGCATGCTGACCCTTGGGGCAATCTCAGAGGAGTTGACTAAGACTGTGACCCGCTGCTCTCCGAAAGACAAAGGCTGGAGGAGGATTGCCTGTAGTCTCACCCCACCAAACGGGTTCTGTTTGTTGGGGGGGGGGGGGGGGGGGGACGCTAGGCAGTGGAGGGCCAGTCCGCCCCTCCTGAAACATGTACGGGATTGGAAGGTGTGTGCCGGAACCCCGCCAATAATTGGCTGCAGGCAGAGATGATGAGCGTCTAATCTGAGCCCGAAGGACACTTGTCAGAGCCTCCATAGAAGAAGCGCAGGTGAAAATGACTCTTGGTTGATGGACAAAGACGAGTGAAGTCCGAGTTCACCACGGCCTAAAATAAATGATCTTGTTTTGGCTGTACGTGAGTGGGAGAGAGTTCTCCAACCCGTACAGTCTTTATTGCAGGTGATCTGCCGAGGCAGAAATTAGAAGGTCTGGAGAGGATAGAGGAAGCAATCCTGAAGACAAGGCTCTCCATCCATGCAGATGTAGTGCTACAAGTGAGTGTTTAGTGTACCATAAATATAAAAATGGATCTCTGAGCGAATTGTCCCCAGATGTGACATCTGAAGGGAAATGAGTAGCCGGAAGTCCGGCAGTTGATGTAAGCATGATGACTGATCACTGTGCAGTGGGGGAGGACGAGACACAGTATCTTACTGGTGCCGTCCTCTGGATCCCCCAGCCCCTCACCAAATCAGTGGTGGTCACATACAAGTCTAAAGGGGTGCAGACAGCACTAGGTCTCTCTGTATGGCATAGAGACCCATACTTTTCCTTCATCCCACAGCAAAATGAAAATCCACAAGAGAAGTTTCAGGACTCCTGGTGGCACAACAAGTGAGCCAGTGCACCCACATGTACCAGAAAGCCTCGATCCACTAATGCGGAAAGAGAAAACTACCTCGGTTGATGCAGAAATTTCTGTCCTCCTTTCATATCTGCGGGTCGTGGAGGCCAGGAGGCACCTGGTATTGCTTCAAGTGTGGTCGGTTGGGACACGGCTGTAGATGCTGTCCGTATCTGTGGTAGAAGAATGCCAGAAAATTGAATCATGGTAGCATATCCCCATTACTTTCTTGTTTATGTTTTACGGGATGGAGTCGTGGACTAGCTGATGGGGATAGACTCTCCAGGAGGGAGAAAGCCCTTGGGGAACTGGATGCTTTGACCCACAAAGCTTAGCTGAGGGAGGGGCACTGTGACTGATAGCCAGGGCTTTTACCTGACTGGGACATCAGTTGGGTGGAAAGACCAAGGGAGAGCAACCACAAGACATTAGCTTTCTCTGGGAAGCTAGAAGGCAGCCCCCCTGGGTTGCTGTGGCACCATGGATTCCTGCAGGGCATGCTGGCAGTTGGTGTTTGATGCAGCCGTGTTGTGTTCCTTGGGGTCCGCTAGGGAGACAGCAAAGCCCTGATATACTAGCCTTTCACCTCACCCGGGAGTGATTGCAGACCTTGCTAACAAGCCACCTGGACCACTCCCTGGTGCAGCATAAATGAACTGCCTGCCTTTATTTGAAGCCAGAGTCAAGAGGAAGAGGATGAAGTTTGACAGGTAGGAGTGGAGGTGGAATGAGAGAGAAGAAGAAAGACAAAGTGCTACATTGTATACTGTGCTAGGTGATGTACTGTGCTGGAGTGGTGGGAAACAAGGGAAAAGCATTTCCCACTCTTAATAAACGTGTGTTGTGTACTGGACTTGTGCTCTGTGTCTTGTGTTGGGTGATTGGGGAGCTGTATGCCCCCTGGTGGTCACACCCAACAACAAGAACATGCTTAAAATTATGTTAGTTTGTGCAGCTGGAGTGCATGGTACAGGTTTGTGAGCATGCTTCCAGATGGACTGAATCACACATGCCAAGTTTGACTATTGTAGATAACTTGGTTAGGGCATGGACTATCCTAACCAAATTGTACTGAACAAATAAAAGGGGTTTCGTATGGGGCAAGTTGTTACTTTGACCCGTTTCTATCCTTTACTTGTGCGTGTGTTCCATTGCAGTATTTAAAATGCTACATACATACTTGTTTCGCCACTTGGACATTCTGGTGGCAATGTGTAAATTCTTTGTGTATATATTTTATTTTTATCATGCTATGTTTCTGCAATCATTAAATGAAGTAAATACATTCAATCAGGCACTAAAATCCCCACAAGTTGCAGGGTTGAATTGTTCTTTGGCCGAAGATACTGAATCCAATTCAGTCCCCTGTTATGAAGATTTCTGTGCCCAGTGGAATTCAGTATGCTTTCTGATTTGGCACAAACACACCAAGGTGTGATTGCCACAGATCTGTTTGTGTTTGTGCTTCTTTCTGCACCATTTCTCATTTGATTTGTTGCATGCTCCATGCTAAATGCCATCCTCTGTCACTAAACATGCATGTGCAGTGATGTCATAGTGTCGCATTCTAAGGCTGCAGGTGAATTACACGCTGTTGTAGTTTTACCAGTGTGCTCTGTGATTGACGGCAGACAGTAAACTTTGTTAAAATGATATCGAAAAATGCCACGTTAGTTGTATTTTCAGTCATGTTGGTTTCCGCACTGTGAGTTCCGTTACTTATAAATTTTTCATCAGGAGCTCCTCAACAAAGAAAAACAGATTTAGTAAAATATTAATTACTCAACACCTAATAACTATGTACACATACATTTAAAAGACAAATAATTAAAATAAATGTGCTAGTCCACTTTCACATTATAATTGATTAGTTGCTCTTAAACGTTTTCTCCGGTAGTTGTTCCTGTGGATAAAAATGAGGGAAAAATAATTCACGGCAAAGGCTTTGTTCTTGAACTTCTCCATAGGAGGGATTAAAACCGTTTGAATGAAATATATATACACACGTACACATACATACACATTTTCAATTTCATGCAGTTTTATTAATCGTGTCATTTATATACATTTCACACATTCTCTGCACCCATATTCCCAAACTCAGTCAAACGTTTAATACACTACACTCACAAAAACCTCTTCAGCATAATGGAAAACATACTCAAAGGCAGTTAAACTGTTGCAATTTAAAACACTCGCATCTCACTCCACACAGAAAGCATATAAGCCCAAGCATTATTTCCCATTGTTGAGAAGTAGTGCTAATCACTGCATCACCATACTTCCCTGTCTTAACAGTGGTTTTACACTCATCCATGCTCAATATACATTCCATATTTCTCAAAAGCATCACAACACACATCAATAATATTTTAATTCTTGAAAGAAATTGTCGTCATTTTATTTTATTATTAAAAGAATACTTTTCCTTAGAACTTGATCAAGGTTCGAAGGAAAGATGTTTCGTATATGTACAAGACGTTTTATGATCAAAATGTGGAGACCTTTCCATTTACTCATCCATCCATTATCCAACCCACTATATCCTAACTACAGGGTCACGGGGGTCTGCTGGAGCCAATCCCAGCCAACACTGGGCACAAGGCAGGAAACAAACCCCAGGCAGGGCACACACACATAAACCAAGCACACACACCAAACGCACACTAGGGACAATTTAGAATCGCCAATGCACCTAACCAGCATGTCTTTGGACTGTGGGAGGAAACCGGAGTACCCGGAGGAAACCCACGCAGACATGGTGAGAACATGAACTCCACTCAGGGACGACCCGGAAAGTGAACCCGGGTCTCCCAATCACTTCTAACTGCGAGGCCACACTATCCATGAGCCCTCCATTTACTCATTGTAACCCAAATTAAACCAGAGCTCTAGAAATTGAGATAGATACTTTATTAATCCCAAGGGGAAATTCACATACTCCAGCAGCAGCAGCATACTGATACAAAAAACAATATTAAATTAAAGAGTAATAAAAATGCAAGAAAAAACAGACAATAACTTTGTATAATGTTAACATTTACCCCCACGGGGTGGAATTGAAGAGTCGCATAGATTGGGGGAAGAACGATCTTCTCAGTCTGTCAGTGGAGCAGGACAGTGACAGTCTGTCGCTGAAGCTGCTCTTCTGTCTGGAGAAGACACTGTTTAGTGAATGCAGTGGATTCTCCATGATTGACAGGAGCCTGCTGAGCGCCCGTTGCTCTGCCACAGATGTCAAGCTGTCCAGCTCCATGCCAACAATAGAGCCTGCCTTCCTCACCAGTTTGTCCAGGCATGAGGCAGATACCAGAGACTTCTAAATTTTGTGTGCACATTTCAGCCAATTACTTGAAAATTCAATTTAATACAAATCTAGGGGGTGACGTCAGTGTTTTTTCAAGACCCAATGTCGGCAATAGTCAATCATGCCAAGAAACAATAGCAACTTTTGCTTAATTTCAGGATGAGGCACAAGTCTTACAGCCATGATATGGCAGTCAGAAAACTGTTTTTCCTTGTATGTAATCATCTGGAGCTTAGAACAAGAAACTTTGACAATTTTGTGCTAGAAAGAAAAATAAAGCTGTAGTGTATTTTTCGCAATTCTTTTTTAAATCGGAGCAAAGCAACAGATCATACATACTAAATAAGAACACTACAGTATCACCAACGAAAGGGACTCGACACAGGTAAAGAAAGATAGTGAAGTAATTAAAAGTCAAAAGACAATGAATAAGAAAAAGGAAACGCAAAGTCAGTAACAGAGAACTGGTTTACTGCAGATGGAATGGAGAATGGAGGGTTGCGGTGCAATAAGCGACCTGGGATCGAAGTGTAAACTTCACCTCCCGCAAGTCCTGCGCAGAACGCTGAGAATTAACAATCTTGATAACATAATATAGGGGAATTTACCGGACAGTGTAACTGGTAGACTTGGGAATTCAGCCACAGAGCACAAAAAATCAAGTCTCCGAAATACCCCGACTTGAAATGTACATTGGAGCACACCTACCCCTAACGGGGAGTTGTGTTTTATTCTTTAGCTTGCCCTTTACCTAACCTAACATGCATAACCCGTTGTCCAAATACCAGAATCCTTCCACTATATCTAAGTAAATCTTTACCACAGGAGACGTGCAAAACTAGACCTGAGCGGAGCAAATCCGGAAAGGGCAATGTCTCATTTGGTAGAATGTAAAAAAATGTCCAGCCTAGTGCAGTGGTTGGTAAAAGATCATGTCCACAGCTAAGACAATCGCCGACAAATATAAAAGAATATTAAGGCAGGGTCACTGGATAAGGAGGGACAAGGAATAAAGCATGTTGTGAATGGGGAGGACATTTGAGATAGGCACAGTCTATTTGAAGACATCAGCAATAATCACAATCGACAGTTCTTTTCACTGGAAACAGTTAATTTTCCATGTATACTGTAGTGGTCCCAAAGCGGGACTAGTCCAGACGCCTATGATCAGTTCCAAGTCCGCGTCTCTCCCCCAAAAGCTTTGTAAAGCCTCCTCCACGAATTCAGTCACGGTGGTCATCTCGCTCTTGAACAGCAACGAGTCACCATAGGAATACGGCACATATTCACCACTGATCTTGGCTGTCAGACCAGTCCACACGTCTCCACCTTCAGCATTAACATATTGTAGCGACCTCCACGTCAGGTTTGAAAAAGAAAACAGATGGACGAAGTAAAGCTCACAAAACAGTTTACTTGAACAATAAAAAAAGAAGGGTTGTAATCACAAAAAATGAACGTCTTTGACTTTGAACTATTTACAATCTCCTATATTTATCTCATATTTGCAGTCCTGATAGACGCTGTTAAAGAAAAGCAAAAACAGAAAAAGAAACGCCGACTTCGTAGCCCCACAACACAGCCTTCTAGCCCCTTCTCCAACGAACCTCTTGACCCTCCTCCCATCCCGGGTACCACCACCTCCCCCCCTTACTGCATCAATCAAACCCCCGCTGTCAGTCCTCCGTGCTGTACTCCGCCGTCCCTCAATCGTACCCAACAGTCACTTCAAAAGGCCTTCAACCTGCCTGGGACCCTACAATATGACCTTAGTATGTGTACTAGTACTAGGTAGTTCCTTACCACACTCCTAACTGTCAGGCACTCGCCATTGGTTTGGCTTACATCCTTTCACATTATTCTGTAAACTTCTATCCTTTATTATACTGATGATCAACAGCCCTTCGCTTTCTGTCCAGTCCAATACTTGAACTGCAATAATATATTCCATTACTAGCCAACCCGCAGCGTAGCATACGCCGCATAATTATGTATTGATGGGTGAACACTTCCTGAACTACATAGTTGTCCAAATGGGGTGGAGGATTAAGGAGACTGTGGAAGATTTTGGGTTCGCTTCCCGGTTCCTCCCTGTGTGGATAGTGCTTTGAATACTGAAAACACCACTATATCAATGTAATGAAGTATTATTATTCTTATGCGTCCAGCGCTCTCTCTCTCACGCGCGCGTGTGTGTGTGTGTGTGTGTCGCTCGCTCTCTCTCTCTCACTCGCTCGCTGCACGTGTTCCTGCAGGCATACGCCGCATAATTATTTATTGATGGCTGAACAGTTCCAGAAAGACACAGTTGTCTAAAAGGGGTGGTTTTGAGGATACAACAGTAAGTGAAAGAAAAGATGGAACTCTGGAGAGAGCAACATACAACTGTCCGTGACTAAAAACTGGTTTTGGCAGATACATGCATATCTTTTTGAAAGTTTGGCCCTGTGCCATATTAATTGTCTTCGTATAAAAATAAAAGGCAAATTATCCGCGACAAACTGTTTTACACGCTGCATACCAACCCGCGGCGTGGTATACGCCGCATAATCATACCGCTTTTTAAATGTTTTTTAAGCAGAGGGAAAAAAAAATGAACATTTGCAAAATCCGTAATGCTGCTTTCAGTAAGTACAATGCACACACGTTTAATTTGTAGGCCACTTTTTGCCAGCCGTCTTTTCTGGTTTGGGCTGCTTTTGCAGTGTTACTGCTTGTGTATATTAAATCTTGAAATCCTTCGAGTAACTAACTAACTAACTAACTAACTAACTAACTAACTAACACCCACCCACACTCACAGCTTGTGTGAAAAAAATGCACCCGTACTTCCATAATTTTGTTGCAGCCTATCAAAGAGTTGCTGATCATGTTTTCTAGACTCAATATACATTGGCTTTTCACTCATCTCGGATTATTACATCCAGCTAGTTTTCGATGGTGGACGCGGTCGGGTGTCGTAACCGAAAAGAATAATGAAAAGCCAACGTGGCTCAGAGGTGCATGTGGACTCTAGCACAGACGAAAGCGACTTACGGGATGGTCGGTGAGTTGTTACGTCCGGGCACATGAGCAGCCAGTGTGAATGCCTAGAGAGCGAGGGAATAAGGAGTGTTGGTGGGCGGGGAAACGTTTTCCATGTTCCTGCAGGACCATCTAAGCAGACACATGTTTGTCGCGGATGCGAATTGCTGTATGTAGCGTGTAAAACAGTTTGCGATGGTGCACGCGGTCGTGCGTCGTAACCGAAAACTCAACGTGGCTCAGAGGTGCATGTGGACTGTAGCACAGACGAACATGAATGACGCCGTGTTTTACGAGGCGTCGCGTCCGAGTTGGTGGGCGTGTCTCTGCGAGTTGTCGTCGTATCCAATGGTGTTAGAGTTGGTGGGCGTGGCTCCGTCTTGTGTGCTCCTGCGTGTCTTACTTGTCGGCGGCTTAGTTATTTTATATATATATATATATATATATATATATATATATATATATATATATATATAGATTATCATTTGTAACGGCCGACCCCATACCCAGCCGGCAGCTACACCTCCAAAACCTGTGGCCTGGATAAATTACTGAGAGTGAATCTTATATATCAAGCCGTACCTCTAACAAATAAACTTTTCCCCACAAATCGACGGTGTAAATATAAGCACAAAAGAAAAGCAGATATGTAAAAATAAGTGATTAAAACAGAACACAACAAAACACTATTGCACATACACCATGTAGAATATATATATCCCTCCACCAGAGCAATACCGTGACAACACTAAATTATATACTGTAGGTATATATATATATATATATATATATATATATATATATATATATACACACACACACACACACACAACAAACCCTCCCTTGCCCCTGTAACATAAACAACAACGAACAACAACAATAAATGAAACACGGAAAATGGCAATGACATTAAACTTGAGCCCGAGTGTACAACTGTCCTGAATGTGGATGACTGGTCAACTGATAAGAGATGAGTTTGTATTTCATGGATTAAATGGAGCAACTCCACCGTGAATCCTCAGTGTGTGGTGGATGATGTAATCCGACCCCGGGGTCTCTGGTGATGAGGGAATTGAAGTCAGTCCAGCGGAATGAAAACAAACTGGTGCAAAAGCGCGATGTGGAAAAACAGCAGATTCGTTGATTCGTGGTGGTGAAAAATGGTCTCCATCTTTCTCCTCTCTCCCCTCCTCATTTCCTCCTGATTGCTTAAATAGTACTGCCGGATGTAATTGATCGTTAACAGATGTTTTCCAATTTGGGGCTGCGGTCTCTTTCCATCATCCGTTCCCCTTGTAATTTACGGGGACGACATTTACTGATGCACAAAAACAGCAAACGGGACGATGGAAACAAAACGCACTCAGTACAAACATTGAACAACACTATTACTATGTAGCCCTGCTACACACTAATAGGACAAACTTCAGCAGGTTAAATGTAAGTTTATTCTCACTTCTCAGACTCCACCTACCGATTCCATCCTCAGTAAACTTTCTCTATTAAAACATACGCGTTGGCCAACCACAATGAATACACTCGCTCTTTCACACCACCCAGGTTAATTTTAAACTGTTATCCCGGTCTTTTCCGACTGTTTATATTATCCCGATCATGCCTAGTTGGGATCCACACCTATTTTAAATACCTCCAAATATCACATTTAGCTCTATGTTGTTATTCCTAGGTAGTTATATTAATTCCAGAAGGCATTTTTCAAAGTCACACACCTTTCCTTTCACAGCAGACTTTGAATATGACCCTTAAATTGTGAAACACATATATTTATCTTGTCCTATTTATATCTCTCTCAATATATATATATATATATTTATTATGAACCTATTTATTTCACACAATGCCGGCCAAGAATAACCTCATTTCTATGCACATACATTTTTTTTTATTTTTATTTTTTAATATATTCCAAGAGCTCCTAATTTTACCCCAATCCGACCGGGGATTGAATCCGATACCGGTCATATCTAGCCACCAATAGGAGACTGGATTGTTCTTTTACTCAGCTGCGTTTTTTTTTTTTTTTATTATTATTATTTTATTCCCCACTTGTGCACGACCGATAGAGAAAATACCCTATCGTAATCTTTAAATAATATATAGATTGAACTTTCTCCTACCTCACCGTGGGTTTTAATCCCCTCAACGTGGGCTCCATAGTCCCTGTGTCTTGGGTCCCAGCAGTGGACTACGGGCCAGTCCTAAAGTTTGCCGGGATAACTATTTGCCGGCCTCTTCTTCTTGAGGTTCCAGGTCCGAGTGGATCCCCTCACCAGGTGAACCTCGGAACCCCACGTTAAGGCGCCAGAAACTATGGAAGAAAACAATTTGAATACAGAAACCCACCCCAAACTGGAATGCCCTGATTTAAATAATAAAACACAGGCAGGGGAAAGCGTCAATCGTTATTCTTTATCTAAGAAAGAGGTAACAAGATCATTACATGTTAGCCACATGTTACAAAGAAAAAGGTGTCCTTTGCGCTATATTTATACAATTCATTGATTAGGTCACTACTCAAAAAAAGGAATTCATTACATAATCAGAAAACTTTTAACATAATTGATTACACCTAGTTGGCAGATGTTGATAACTTAGATGACCACAATTTGATTGATAGTCCTGTTTGCTTAGGATGTACATGACATTTTAAATGTATTTTTATTTTTATTTTAGGAGATATGTGAGTTTCTGCACATACATCTTGTTTTCCAAAAAGTAAAGAACAATGGCCTAATTTTTTTTTTGATCCAGTTGGGTACAAAAACGGGAAACTTAGTACTATAGAAGAATGGTTATGCCATAAATATAACATTTTCTCTTATGGGTTTAATAACAAGAAATACATTTAACATTGTGAATAATAAAATAACAGAATCAGCTTTTATGCATAAGCTCAGAAGAATATGAGACTCAGACAAATGCTAGGTGCACATTGGACCAGGATTCAAATTCAACTCTTACACCAGCTCTTTACACTCATGAGGATTTTGAAAAGGACATGGGAGCATGTATACATGTGGGAGTGGTGTACATGTGTTTTGTAGACCAGTGTTTCTCAACCATTTAAATATTTGCGAGTTTTCATAACAGTTTTAATCGCACCCCCCTAACGTTTTTTTGAAAGGAGCCCACTAATATCAATTTGTTCTTTTTAAATTAATGATATATCATAGATGCAAATTTTATTATGCCTACTTAACTTTTATCGACGTTTATCAAACTCTATATTTATTTTTCTAGTCTCAGAATATAGTTTAAGTTAACTTGTTTTGGTTTCAATAGATGTATTTTTCATATTTTTGATTCTTGTTTTCTTTTTTTCACATCTTCGCGCCCCCTAGGGGGGCCCGCCCCACAGATTGAGAACTACTGATGTAGATTAAGAGAAAGAGTATGACTGTGTTCCTTGAAGGATTCTGTGTTGGGAGCTGGGAGAGTGTGGGGTTCTGGGGCCCCTTGTAAAAGCTATTCAGTCCCTGTATAATCAGAGTGAGGGCTGTATCCACATACTCGAAAAGACATCAACACAGTTTCCAGTGTGTGTGGGACTCCACCAGGGCTGTGCTTGGTCTCCAGTCCTGTTTATGATTTTCATGGACAGGATATCAAGGTGCAGCGGGGAAAAGGAGGGGTACAGATTGGTGGCCTAAGAATTGCTTCACTGATTTTTGCAGATGACATAGTCCTGTTGGCTTCATCGACCTCTGAAGTTCAGTATGCACTGGCACTGTTTGCAACCAAGTGTGAAGCTGCAGGAATGAGGACCAGAACCTTTAAATTTGAGGTTATGTTCCTGAATAGTAAAAAGGTGGACTGTCCTCTCCAAATGGGACGTGAGTTGCTGCCTCAAGTGGAGGAGTTTAAGTACCTTGGGGTCTTGTTCATGAGTGAGGGGAAGACAAATGGTGAGTTTGACAGATGGATTGGGGCAGTGAGCACAGTTATGCGATTACTATACTGATCTGTGGTGGTGAAGAAGAAGCTGAGTCAGAAGTCAAAGCTCTTGATTTGCCAGTCGATCTACGTCCCTACCATCAGCTATGGTCATGGGCATTGGGTAATGACCGAAAGAGTAAGATCATAGGTGCAAGTGGCAAAAATAAGGTTTCCCCGTAGGGTGGCTGGACTCACCCTTAGAAATATGGTGAGAAGCGCATACATCCGAGAGAGGTTCAGAGTAGAGTGGCTGACCCTCTGCATTGAGAGGCGGTAACTAAGGTGGCTCAGGAATCTTATAAGGATGCCTCCTGGATGCCTCCCTGTGGAGGTTTTATGGACACAACCAGCTGGAAGGAGATGCTGGGAAGACCCAGCTTGCTGGTAGGATTATATCTCCTTGGGATCCCACAGTATTTTTTGGCAAGTGTAGGTACGGAAAAGGACATATGGCTTCTCTGTTAAGATGGTTGCTCCCGTAACCTGGTTTCAGATAAGCAGTGGAAAATGGATGGAAGGATGGGTTTTGAAAAGAACAAACAGGGGGCACACAATTCTACAACTCTGCTCCAGCCATAGAAATGAGAGCTCCCTCAAGTGGATAGGACAGAGGGGCACAGTAGACATGAAAGTGATACAAAAACTACCTCCAAAGTTTTTAAATCAATTTTGCATAATTTTAGCTCTCCTGTATTCATTTTCTAAGCAGCAGAAATGGGGCACACAATTCAATGGCTCTGCTCCACCCATGGAAATGTGTGTCCTCTCCAGTGGAAGGGACAGAGGGGCACAGTAAACATGAGAGTGCCATAGAAGACTTTTACCAATCTTTTAAAATGCATTTTGAACAATTTTATAATTTCAGCATTCATTTTGTAAGCTGCGGACGGGGGCAAGCAATTCAATGGCTCAGCTCCAGCCGAGGAAATGAGTGTCCCCTCCAGTGGATGGGATGGAGGGACACATTAAGCATGAAATGATGGCTTTCTACAGCCTCTGAAAATAAATTTTAGCTCTCCAGTGTTTATTTTGCAAGAAACAGACAGGGGGCGTGCATTTCTACAGTAAGGGCCCTTTCAAAGGATGAACTTCAGTCAATCAGTCACTAACCTGCTTCATTCTGAACAGGGTTGCAGGAGCCTTTCCCAGCTAGCACATGGTGCAAAGGAGGGAACAAGCCCTGGACCGGACACCAGCCCATCACAGAGCACATACCCACACCAAGTACACACTAGGGCTAATTTAGGTTCGCCAGTTCATCTAACCTGACTGTGGGAGGAAACCAGAGCACCAGGAGGAAACCCATTCAGGGGACCCACAGGGAGAACATGTAAACTCCACACAGGGAGGACCCAGAACATGAACCCAGGTCTCCTTACTGAAAGTCAGCAGCACTACTACTGTACCACTGTGCCACCAAAGTGTAAAATTAAAGTATTTCATTTACCGTATATACTCACGTATAAGTCGGGTCTTGAAACCTGAAAAATTGATCATAAAATCAGACCCCGACTTATACGCTTGTTCAAAAATGCGACACATTTTTTTTCTTACATCTTCTTGCCTCCTCCAATCTTGCATCAGTTTCCCAGACGCATCGCATTTTGTTGCAGCAGCGCAGTTACCAATTTCTTTCACTACTTCAACGACGTTTAATTTAAAACCAGATTCATATTTTCTTCTGATTGAGTGCTCCATCATAAGGGATGCTAGGTCAATAAAGGTGTATGAGGGTGTGAGATACAAAAAACACAAATCGGTGCAAACGTTGCTTCGGAATAGTTTTAGTATTTAGTATAGTATTACTGTGTGGTCACGTAGGCACAATACATAGAAAAAAAGGCAGTGTGCTCTGTGGTTACTCTCTCAGGTGGGTGTTAGCATATCATAATCCCTTGTACCAATAGCGTGAGTTTTCCGCATTCGACTTATACGACCGACAATATAAAATACCAGAAATTATACGGTAAAATCAAGTCCTGACTTATCCACGGGAGAACTTATCCACGAGTATATACGGTAAATGGTTTTAATCACTCATATAGTAGAACAAAGCCTTTGCAGTGAATTTTTTCCCCTCATTTTTATTCACAGGAACAACCACCAGACAAAATGTTTAAGACCAACTAATCACTTATAACATGAAAGTGGACTACCACATTTATTTTAATGATTTGTCTTTTAAATGTATGTGTACATAGTTATTGGGTGTCGAGTAATTAATTATTATTGATATTTTCCTAAATTTTTCCATTCTTTTTTGTTTATCTTTGTTGATGAGCTCCCATTAAATAATTTATAAGTAACAGAGCTTACAGTGTGTACACCAAAACAACTGAAAATACAACTAACACGTGGTGTTTTTCGATACCATTTTAACAAAGTTTACTGTCGGCCATCAATCACCAAGCACCCTAGTAAAACTACAATAGCGTGTAACCTTAGAACGCAGACATCATGACATCGCTGTGTGTGGGAAAACAGCAGACAGGAGAACAAAAAAAAATTTCCTTTACAAATAATAGTAATAATAATACATTTTATTTATGTAGCGCCTTTCCCATGCTCAAGGCACTTCACAGAGTTTAAGATAGACCAGCAGTGTATACAGTATATAGCGTTGTACAAACCAGATAAATAAATAAAGAAGATTAAGACAGTAAATTCAGAGAAAAAAGGCCTAACAGACAACATAAATGATGGTCTAGCACACACACACACAGGTTACATGAGCATCTTGACATAAAGGTAAACTGAGAGAAGGGTAATAAAGTCAAGTAGAGCTAAAAGCCTTCCTGAACAGATGAGTTTTGAGTTGTTTTTTAAAAGCCTCCACCTGCAGCATTAAGGAATGTGAACACGTTTTTCTGTGGCTCATTCACTGGTGCCAACTGCATGAGCAATGCTTGATTCTTTTAAGGTGTGGATATTAGAAAATACACAAAGAATCACGCAGATGTGCCTTTCATACATTTTTCTAAAACATTTTTGGTCTTGGTGGCTTTGTTCTCTGCTATATATATATATCCATCCATCCATCCATTTTCCAATCCACTGAATCCGAACACAGGGTCACGGGGGTCTGCTGGAGCCAATCCCAGCCAACACAAGGCACAAGGCAGGAACCAATCCCGGGCAGGGTGCCAACCCACCGCAGTATATATATATATATAATCTTCCCAAGCACAAATCTGATCAATTGTGAATGAACGCGTCTGTTCATCACATGCCATCAGTATAATTTAATGTATCAATAAGGAATAAAAAATTAGTTCATACATGTTTTAAAAATTCTTGCATCTCACAGTATAAAAGGAACAAGCAATCACTTTAATTCTTTTTTGTTTTTTGAACTGAAAATAAAGAGGCGACCAAAACTGATGGGTAGGTCAAGAAATTTGTTTCCCCCTATAATAGCACTAAGGTATGCAAAA
Source organism: Erpetoichthys calabaricus (assembly GCF_900747795.2). Lineage (NCBI taxonomy): Eukaryota > Metazoa > Chordata > Cladistia > Polypteriformes > Polypteridae > Erpetoichthys > Erpetoichthys calabaricus. The sequence goes on from NC_041395.2 coordinate 187,948,695, forward strand.
TCAGTTGATACATGTTTTGAAACATTCATTTGTCTCATAATATAAAAGCAGCAGGCCTTCACTTTAATTCTTTTTTGATGTGAAAATAATGGGAGGGACCATAACTGATAGATAGGTCACGAAATTTGGTCACTCTGTAATTTAATATATAAATGAGGAATAAGAAATCTGTCGATACATACTTTAAAACATTCTTGACTTTTATAATATAAAAATAATAAATCATCACTTTATTTCCCTTTTTGAATTGAAAATAAAAGGGGGACCAAAATTGATTGGTAGGTTATCAAATTTGGTTCCCTCTTTAATTTATTGCAACAGTAAGGAGTAAGAAATCAGTTGATACATATTTTCAAGCATTCATGTGTCTCATAACATGAAAGCAATACACTTTTACTTTCTTTGCTTAACTTGAAAATAAAGAGGGGACCAAAACTGACAGCAAGATAATAAGACCCCACCCCATAATTTAATGTGTCAATGTGGAACAATAAATCAGTTGAAACAAATTTTTATATTATTCTTATTTTTCATAATATATGAAAAACAAACCTTCACTTATTTCCTTTTTGAACTGAAAATAAAGGGTAGACCAAAACTGATGGGTAGGTCATCAAACCCCAACCCCACATATAATCGTATGTAGCAGTAAGGAATAAGAAATCAGTTTATACATGCTTTAAAGCATTCATGTGACTCATAATATACAGTAAAAGGAACAAACCTTTATTTTTTTAGCTGAAAATGATGTGGGGACCAAAATGGATGGGTAGGTTATCAGATTTCGTCCCATTTCTTATTGATATTTTCATGAGGAACTGCCAATGACTTTGGAAAAAGTTTTTGACAGATTTATGACCTAATGTAAAAGCACTTTGTAAAAGGTATCCCCTTACCAGTCCCCTTTTCCTTCTACTATAGTTTCAGTGTAGAATTTTGAGAGATTGTAATGCATTTTAATTTATGCTTAAGGTGTTATTTTTTTATTTTTTAAGAAAATTTTAGCTGTTCACTGCTAGATGTTTGGAATGATTTAATAAAAAAAATGCTATTGGATAAAGGAGTAATCTTACTGAAGGCAAAGTGATGCATTCAGAACAACTTACCAGAACCTAAAATGAATGAAGTAGTAGTAACTAGACTCATTTAACAACATACATGTGTTCCACTTAATCTGTCAATAAGAGTTACAAAAATTCTGCAAGAAAAAAGAATAACACACAGAGGAATAAACAAAATTAATGCCCATAAAAAAGTACATGTAGGTTTTCAGTAAACAAATTAAACTATCTTGAACAATAAGCTTTAACAGAAATAAATCAAACCATAGATGAAAAGCTTTGTAGCGGAATTCACCATTTATCCAAACCCACAAATCAGCTTCATCTGCTCTTTAGAAACCTGCTGGTCAAATGTAAGAGCCTTCGATTGGTGAATTATCCACTCAATCTATGGGAAACAGTATTGGGCACAGACAATCTTAGATATGAAAAATCTAAAGCAAAGATGCTTGACTGACTTATTGTAATATTAAAAAATAGTGTTTTAACATATTTTATATTAGTTTTAATAATTCATGTAGGGTTTTTTGGTTAGAAAAAAAAAATTAACAACATTGTCAAATTACATGACATTGTTCAATTTACCAGATTAAGTTCCTTGCTAGAGTCTTCTTCCATTTGTTCTTCTCCTTAACCATGGCACATTTCACTTAGGTCATCTTTACAATGCAATATATGAACAAATTAGATGCATGTATTATATCACAAGACAAACTATGAAATACCATTTTCACCTTCCAGGTCTGTCCTTTACAAATTCTGTTAAAAGAAATGCATACAGTATCCTGTTTAATCCAGTTTTGAGAATTGCTTTCAGTGAGATTAATAGATGTTGCATTATGACACAGTATAAAATAGACTTTGGATGTCAAAAAGAAGGTTTACCAGAATCCTTTAGTAACTTCATGGCAATTTTCAATCTTAAATCAGTAAGACGTTGTCAGACAGAAAGCATACTAGTTCATCTGCTAATATTTTTTCTACAAATTAGATGTTTATAAGGATATTCAGTCATAGCACTGTTTGTAACTGTTTATCTTTTTATTCTTTGCATATTGGGAAATTCTGAGTAATGACCAGATCAGTGTTAAAGCTAAACAGTTACAAATGAGTTAAGGAAGTATGAACACCTTACAAGCTGCAGAAAGTGTGTGCCTAACAAGTATGTAGGAGAACATACAAGTTCAAAATAAATGTTAGGGTGCCAACTGAGTTACCCTCTTAATAACACAAAAATAAGCAAGTACACAATGGCGCAAATCATTTATTAGGCTTTATGGCGTCTACAGCAAAGTTTAGGATAGCTCTGAAGAGCAGCAAATGTTTAGGCTGGAGCTTTAGCCAGCAATCTGCTCTTTCCCAAATGAGAAACTACTTTCTGTGAGCATCTTAGCCTTATACTCCTCGGACCAGAAGATGTGGAGTCAGTTTTACTGATTGGGCATCTTTTCAGAGCTGTGAGTGGAAAAAGAGACAATACTGTTAAGGACAGCGCCCCCTTGTGTCCAGACGTGGTAGTGCTTGCCTCTGATGAGCCCAGATGGAGCCTCTGACACGTACGTGACAATACCTTTAAAGCAAATACTTCACATTATATTCCACCTGGGTGACATGAACGTGGAGCAGCCTCACAAGACCACCGTGGCAAAGGTAGTTCCCATAATATCATGAAGCTTTTGAAATTAAAGACTTTGACCAGGATTGCATTACCTTTTTACTTGATCCACCTTTTTGGTTGATTAAAACTGCAAAATGAGAGATATGTCAAAAGTATAAACGTTAGGTTAATGTTGTTGGTCTCCAAACACTGCATTATTATTTCTTAATTCTCTCCAAGTTAATTAGGATGGGTATGTTATCTACCTTTTGGAGACCGAACATTTGTTGAGTACAGTGGTGTGGAGTGGTGGTTCTGAGGCTAGGGATCTGCTCTGGCAATCGGAAGGTTGCCGGTTCAAATCCTGTAAAATGCCAAAAAGGACTCTGCTCTGTTGGGCCCTTGAGCAAGGCCCTTAACCTGCAATTGCTAAGTGCTTTGAGTAGTGAGAAAAATGCTATATAAATGCAAAGAATTATTATTATGACAGTATACTCAAATTACTTACAGCACTTGACCTATACCCCCTTTATTTCCAGTTCAAACTCATTTTAGACATAATACCTGCAGGTGAGATCAAATTAAATTGAATGTTAGTCCTTTTTATATTATGAGAAACAAGATATGTATCAAACACATCTGAACTGATATTATATTGCTTACAGATGCAGAGGACAGAAAGATATGGAAGAAGATGATCCGCTGTGGCAACCCCTAACGGGAGCAGCCGAAAGTAGAAGAAGAAGAAGACAGTTACATTAAATTATAGGTGGAACCAAATTGTGATGATCTACACATCGTTTTATTTTCTGGTTAAACATTGGATTAAAGTGAAGGTGTATTGCTTTTTTATTATAAGACACATGAATGCTTTAAAATATGTATAAACTATTTTCTTATTCCTTGCTGCTACATTAGATTATGGGGGGGGGGGGGGGGGGGCAAATCTGATGACCTACTCCACCCATCAATTTTGGCCACCCTTTTATTTTCAATTCGAAAAAAGAAATAAAGTGAAGACTTATTTTTTTATAGTATACAAGGCAAGCATGGTTTAAAGCATGTATGAACTGGTTTCTTTTCCTCCTTGATACATTAAATTACCGGGGGGACCACATTTGGTAACCTACCTAACAAGTTTTGGTCTCCCCTTTATTTTCAGGTCAAAACATGAATTAATGTGAAGGTGTGTTGCTTTTATATTATGAGACACATGAATGCTTCAGAACACGTATCAACTGATTTCTTATTTCCGTACTATATTAACTTATAGGGGGGACCAAATTTAATGACCTAACTATCAGTTTTGGAACCCTCTTTATTTTCACTTCAAAAAGAATTAAAGCGATTGCTTGTTTCTTTTATATTATGAGATATAAGAATGTTTGAAACATGTATGAACTGATTTCTTACTGCTTATTGATACTTTAAATTACAGTGACATCATTTAACGAACAGACGCGTTCACTCGCAATTGATCAGATTTGTACTTGGGAGGTTGCATGCTATATGCCTGAGGACAAAGCCACCAAGACAAAAAAATGTTTTAGAAAAGAGGTGTGAAATTATATATAATTTATGTTTAAATGCTCATCTGCCCTCAAAAGAATCGAGCATTCTCCTTCTCCTTGCTGCAGGGGGAGCGTTTGGAAAAGCGAAAAACTTTTCTTTTTTTTTTTAGAGTAGAATTTGGACCTTGTAATGATCCGCTGAGTAGGGCGCGATGTAGTATTGATTTTTATGCATGTCCTGATCGTAGGACGTCACTAATTTTGAGGTTTGATTGACGTCTTTGCAGGAGACTGAATTGGATACACCACCTGGCCCCCGTCCTTTTCTTTTCTCCTCGTAACAAACTGCGACACAGAATATCTCTGTGAAAGCCAAGTTAGTTGTAACCTTTAGAACACGTCTCCAAAACTTTTACAGTGGATAGAAATAACATCTTATAGGCCTACATTTGTAGATATTAATGGTCTAAATTATTTAAATGAATGTAACAATTTATTTATAAAATGTTATGCTATCAGAATTAGATTAATGAATAACTAACATGGGACCCGACTGACTGTAGGGTCGAAATTGGGGTGGAGGGTGATTTCATTAAATTCTTAATATCTTTGTTTTACAAGTGTGTGTCACATTAACTACAGGGATGGACTGGCCATTTAGACTAATGGGGCAAATCGCGCCGCCCGCACTCTTTGTGCTGCGCTGTCAAATCACAAGTTGTAAACGACAACTGTAGGAGCTAACAAAGAGAAGGACGTAACGCGAAGGTCCATCCTGCATCCTCCGTGCATCAGTTCAATCACATGATCGTAATGACTCTGCCACCCCACACCGATGGAAGTAAGAAAAATGAGCGAAAGGAAAATTATTAATTTAATAAACTAGCGATTTATTAGCGATTAAGGCACTGCAGCGAGAACAGGGTATAGAAGTAGTCAGTACAATGAAAGTCTCTCTTGCACGACTCCTAAGAATGCTCTATTGCATTTCATCATGAAAATAGTATGAATCTCTATTATAAATCTTAGTATTCCAGAATTGTAGGAACCTGTAACACCGGATTAAGCAGTCACGTTTTATTGGTTTAAGTACTGAATTTTCAACAGTGTTATGTTTGCTGCTCTATTCCAAATCATAGTTTATTGTAATGGCAATGGTGCTTTATCTTCTCCAGATTAGCGTATTTTATTGGGAATGGAACAAACCAAAGAAATAGATTTTACTATTCTATTCATGCCGTGTTTACCCTCAGTATGGGGCAGACAGAAAATACATTACGTGTTTCCCACTTGTGCATTTCATGTGATCAAACCTCATAAATCAATTGTACAGTATAAAAAAGTAATGGAACCAAATTTGTCACGAGTCGGCCTAATGTTATGTTTTATTACTGTTAAATACACATTCATTTAAAAATTAGAAGTCCAGTCATACTAACGTAAACAACGTTTATTTATTTTATTGCACATCTAGTTTGAATGATTTTTGTTAACACTAATTTAAATCTGCTTACAAATGGTGAAGAATAATTACGTACTTTTTGTCGACACGTAAGACATACCATCATCGCAAGGCACAAATGGCCTTATATAACAGCAAACAATCTGATTACCGTTTTTCATTTCCTTGCCATTTGTGTATGCATACTGATACGTGCGTTTCCAGCCTCCAGATGCACGAGTGAATCTATCCTAAACACATTATTACAAAATTCCAGAATCGCATTTATCGATATCCCTCATTCCACTCACACTGTCATCTGTTGTATCAATGAGCCTCCAAGCTGTGCGCCCTACAGGCCAGAACAGAAGTTGAAAACTAATTCTGATTGAGTTGGTGGCTCGTGGATATCAGACAAATCTGTGACTTGGCTGTTTCTTCCGCGCTCGGTGTTACGGTGGTTGTAGATTTTCCAGAACATTCAGTAACAGAGATGGTAGCACATCCTGTCTTTATTTAACTTACAAAAAGCACCAACTGCTTGCTCTCCCGAGTGCCGACTTCTCAGCTGAGACTCAGCAGGGATCAGTAGGTCATTGCCTTCTTTACAGGCAAAGTAAAGATTTACCACTTGAGGTATGCCTTTTTCCCTACATACCAAATGACCAGAATACACCTTTTTTTCCTTTAAAAATGAGATTTCCATTTTTAAATTTACTTGCTTGAACATTTCTTGAAAAAAAATTAAAATGTATTATTATTCACCTGCAGGCAAAATGTCTAAAATTTGGCCACAATGTTTGAGTGGTCCTCCACTTTTGGGATGTACTTAACACTAATAATTAGTCAGATGACACATTAATACTATACATATACTGTTCATAGACACATATACTGTATACATAAACATACCCATAGTTAAATACAGGGGCATCTTCCATCCCATACCCTGAACATACCTAAATAGTTCTATCAATAATTTCACTGATTTCTTAGCTGGGATTATGCAACAATATGATAAAGTCCTATTTATAATCATGTCCTTTCCCTTACTAAACCATTAGTTAAAAACTTTTTAAAATCATTCTCTTTTAATCTTGTACAATGAATGACAGGTCCTACTCAACAGCATGGACATACATTAATCATGTGGTCTACTTGTATTTAATATTGAACTGTGTGATGTATTTTTTTCTGAGTATATGCCTGTTTCATTTGAAACATCAGTTCCCTGTTATGCTACTAAATTATGTGCTCTGGCTCACTACTGTCCTCGTATATTTACCTCTTCCACTGCATGTACTTTTCTGCTGCCTTTAATAATGTTACAGGGACTCATTCAGAGTCCTCATCTTGTTCTGATACTGAGGAGTTAGTCTCACTATTTTACTTCATGTGACAGAGCATTTTGGACAGTGTTGCTCCTTTTAAAATTAAGTATTCTAAATCTAAAACTTGAATCCTGGCTAAATGACACCACTTGTGCTGTGAGATGTGAGTAGTAGTACATTCAGAAAGCAACTGTCAAAGGAGGTGTTAGATTGATTGATGACTTTAAGCCCCGCCCCCAAATATGAAAATATTAAAATATAAAAAATATGAAAATAGGAGTTATGAAAATATGAAAATATAAAAAATATAATTTATGTAACTATAAAAATATGAAAATTTATGAAACTATAAAAATATGAACTATACCCCGCCCCTGGGGGGTTGGACCACCGTCATAATTGATCATCTCTAAACCACACCTTTTAGGGTGGGTCTTTCGTAAATCGGACACCTATCACGCCCCATTAACAATACTCACGCCCCCGAGGTACGCCTTTATCTCTCAATCCGCCTATAGGGTTAGGGGTGAGGCGTGTCTCTCACCCCCGACTGTGGGAGGAGACGAAAGAGTTCTTGTATAAAATTCTAGTCATTTAGTGAAAACGCCACGACACACACAAAAGTAAACAGAATGGATGGTCTTGTGAACGCTCCTAAGAAAGCAAACAGGGTGTCCAGAAGAACGTTACGGGAGTTACGGGAACCACGCTTCAGCTCAGTCTGGTACGATTCTAACTGTGCTTTGTGCCGGGTAGAGGTGAAAAGAAATGCTGAGGGACAGCTCACGATCGCTGTTTCCAAGAAGGAGCCTATCCTTCCCGAATATAACGAGGCCAGTCACGAAGAGGAGGAAGATAAAGAAAATGTTATAAAGGAGCGAGTGAGTGAAATTAATTTTTCTATAAAAGACTGGACTTTTTTTAAAGCTCTTATGCCAAATATTGATGAAGCTATTTACCAAGGGAAACTGTCTGACCAGATGAAAAGAATTAAAAGAAAATTGGAGGAGGAGTTTAGCATGTTGAATAATTCATGCTCGGAGGAAGAGGAAGAAAACTGGGAGGCAACCACCCCTAAGTGAGTGGGGATACATATAGAGGTCTTTTCCACAGTCTACATTAACCTAAAAACCTATCGAGATGTCTTCAACTACTTACCCTACCGAAGCTGGTGCTAGCTGGTCCGGTCGTCTCCCTGTATGGAACATACGTCAGCCACTGACTACCTGTTTTGGCCGGCTAACCTTCAAGCCAACACCGCCTACTCTACTCCCGATGAGATGATCGACACTAACCTACAGCCCCACTACTCAGCTGCAGACCAGATGCTGACAGACAACGATGTGTTTTGGTCGGGTGACAACCAACACCCCGCCGGCTACGCTCCTGATCAGACCTGTTGGTCTATAGAACAGACGGCGCTCCGCAACGGCCTGTTTTGGCCCGACGACATCGTACCTAACTCCGGGTACTCTGTTCCTAACAACTCTCCTTCAGACCCACCGTCTTGCCCGGATCTTCTGATGCCCTCAAACGACCAGATCTATTGGCCCGAACCTCAGTTACCCGCCCCTGATGATATGTATTGGCTGGACAGTCTCCTGGAGAACCGTACAGTACCTGACCTTTTTGTCCCTGCTGAGGATGCTCGGGGGAGCCTAACGGGCGCTGAGGAGATAGCCGTGCAGGCCATGCGGTAAGAAGAGGCCATAGACGAACTGGTAGATGCTCTGTCCGCATGGAAGCCATCGTCCCGGGATGCTGATTATGAGGGTATGGACCTTGAACAAACTGACGGGCCCCTGGGTCAAACACTTCGAAAGACTCTGAAACTGGTCAAGAGTTTGATTGCGGCTCTGCTGGACATAATAGTCGATCGGGACCTAAAAAGCACCTGTCATGGGTGTTTCATAGATCAACCCAGCCAGATGCAGCATACGTGTATGTTTGAGCCTGACTCTGTTTATCGGGTTGGCCGCTTTCAAGATGTTCTGACTGTTTTCCGCAAACCTTGGCTCAGGAGCCTGGTCATAAAGACTCTGGGTTGCTTCAACATCTTTCCGCCTTTTCACAAGGTTCATTCATTTGTTCAAAATGCCGTCGATGAACTGGAAAAAGAACATTCTATTAGCGAAGCTATTGTACAAGCCTTTCAGAACATGGATGATCCCTCTTACTCGAAAATACGTGAAATAGCCGATGCCTTTTCTAAAAGACATTTTTCTGAACCGAACACGACCGATACACCTTTGGGGTTTTACGGGGAGTATGACTTAGAAAAATCAGACGAAGTGTCTGCACTCAATGTTCCTGTGATATGAAATGTTTTAATCATGTTTTTTAATACTGCCGTTTTGAAATTTTAATAATGTTTTTAATCATGCTGTTTTGAAATTTAAACGATGTTGTTTTGAAAATTAACAATAAAGAGTCATTTGATTTTTAAACCATTGACATTTTTCTTTCACCGTCGGCGATGGATGGTTACTTGAAAAAAGTTTATTATAACCCGGCAAATCGTGGTAGCTTTGGGGGAAAAGACTCTTTGAAAAGAGCTCTTGAGGTTTTGGGTCAGAAAAGTAATGACCAACAGGTGTCGGATTGGTTATCCGGTCAATATGCTTATACAATTCACAAACCCGCTAGAAAGCATTTTAGGAGAAATAAGGTTTATGTATCCGATATAGACTCGCAATGGCAGATGGATTTAGCGGACATGACAAATGTGTCCGAGCATAATCTGGGTTATAAATATTTGTTAACCTGTATCGACGTACTTTCTAAGTACGCGTGGGTACGACCCCTGAAGAACAAAACGGGTAAGGAAGTGACAAGAGCCTTCCAAGACATTCTGAGCGCCGGTCGAACTCCAAAGAAGCTCCAGACCGATAAGGGCAAAGAGTTTTTCAACCGAGATTTTCAAAAGCTGTTAAAGAAGATCGGAATAAAACATTTCACCACAGGAAACGAATTAAAGGCCTCTGTGGTGGAGAGATTTAACCGCACACTAAAATCTAAAATGTGGAAATATTTCAGCGCTTATAACACGAGAACCTACATCGATAAATTGCCGGATCTAGTATACTCTTACAACAAAAGTTATCATCAAAGCATAAAAATGGCTCCTTCCGATGTTAACGCGTTAAATTCCTGGAAAGTTTTCAAAAACTTATACGCCGTAGCCAGCCCCCCGGGTCTGCCGTTGTTTAAGTTCAAAGTAGGAGACACAGTTAGGGTGTCTAAAACCAGACATCCTTTTGAGAAAGGTTATGAACAAACATTTTCAGATGAAATCTTTACCGTATCTGAACTTGTACCTAGGGAACCGGCGGTGTACAAACTGAAAGACTACGATGGTAAAGAGATTGTAGGATCCTTTTACGACCCTGAATTACAGAAAATTAAAGTCGGATCCACAGACGTTTACCGGATTGAAAAAATACTGGCTAGGAAAGTTAAGAATAAAAAACGACTCATTTTAGTCAAATGGCTCGGCTGGCCAGAAAAATTTAACAGCTGGATACCGGAGAGCCAAGCCCAAGATGTTCAATAAAATCTAGAATGCTCCTAATCGACTCTTCATTCTCTAGCGGTATACCATGGAGTGCAAAAGTTTTTTTGTGACTCTACCGAGCAACGCTTCCTCAGACATTTTCCCTAACAACACAATTTCCAATTTCACGGCCAAGCTTGCTAAACCCATAGAATTAGAAGGTTCTTGGGAAGTCGGTCTAGCCGAAATTCAGTACCCACATACATGGAATACCATAGATAAACCGGATAACGAATTCTACGTTTCAGCTCCAGGGGTAAAAAAACATTACTACATTCCATGCGGATATTACGAAGGTATTCACGACCTACTGTCTTTTATGAATTCGACAACCTTAAGCCTGCCCATTTTGACAGATGTTGCAGCTGGATTTGTCCCTTCCGAGAGCTCTGCGAAATTCAGCTATAATGCTGTGGAAAGAAGAGTCTACGTGGTACCGGGTGAAAAGGATGAAACTATACACTTAAAAGGACAGCTGGGTCGAATATTAGGAGCGCATCCTGATCAGACTCTGGGTTTAACTTATAAGGCTCCTTTCCCCGCCGGCATCAGGGCCGGCTTTTACACTTTGTACGTGTACGGGGATATGGCATCTCATCAGAGAGTCGGAGACAGCTACGTACCCCTTTTGAGGTGTGTTCATATAGAGGATCAGGTGAATAAAATTACAACCATCACATATGACAAACCGCATTATGCCCTAGCCAGCAAGAATCATTTTGATACAGTGACTATTGAAATAAAGATGGACCAGAACAAAAACGTGCCATTTCAGTTTGGTAAGGTGATAGTGAAGTTGCATTTCAGACCCGTCAGGCATTGTATGCACGACTGAAACAATGAGGACTTACCAGGACCCGACACCTTACATCCAATATTATCAGACCCAAGCGGGTAACGGCTTACCGGGGTTCTCTGGATCCCCTGTAATGTATGGTGGGGGGATTGGAGGTATATTTCGAGGATTGTTTAGAAGAGCTTTACCTCTCCTGAAAAAAGGCTTTGACATCACAAAACCACATATCAAATCCGCTGCTAAAAATATTGTAAAAGATGTGATCACGGGGGCTATATCCAGTGCTGCGGGTGGAGTCCTAGAAAAGCAGGAGGGAGCGGGCTTGATGGTCATGAGAAAGACAAAACGCAAGAGACCACCGGGGTCGCGTCAGGCCCCGCCAGCTAAAAAGGCCGGGCGCACTATTCTTACAGCATTATCTAAACGTCGTCAGAAGAGGAACAAGACTAAAGCAAGCAAAAAGAAGAAGAGAGACATTTTTTAAGAGAAGATGGCTTTCGTACACAGAATGTCCGAAGAGTGTGTCAAATCTGAACTGGATCTGTTTACGGTGCCTTTCACTCAAACGAGTGTAGATAAAAGTATATACGTTGAAGTCCCACCACTCTCAGCCCTCTCTGAAGTAACTCCGCTAGAATTTCTCATAGCCGGAAATGGGGAAGATTACCTGGCCTTGAATAACACTCTTCTACACCTAAGGGGAAAGATAGTGAATGCTGACGGGACTAACATACCTGCCGGGGCAAAGGTCGGATTTGTCAACTACCCTATAGCCAGTTTGTTTTCTCAAGTTGATGTCACCCTGGGGGACCGCCTAATATCGCAGAGTTCAAATTGTTATCCTTACCGAGCGGTCTTAGAAGGTCTGCTAAATTACAGCCAAGAGACTCTTCATTCTCAGTTTGCTACAGGACTTTTTTACAAAGATACACTTAACAAATTGGAAGAGACAGACCCCGCCGGAGAAAACATCGGTTTTAATAACAGTAGCGCGTATACAGCCGGTAGCAGGACTGTCGAACTTCTGGGGCACATACATACAGATCTCTTTTTCCAGGAAAAACTACTATTGAACGGCCTAGACGTGAAGATTAAAATGGTTCGGAACAAAGATGAATTCTGCTTAATGTCCGGTGATGCCGAACGATACAGAGTAATCATAACATCAGCCTCCCTGTTTGTAAAAAAAGTAAAAGTTTCACCGGCAGTGAAATTAGGACACGCTCATGCCCTTACATCAGCCAATGCTAAATACCCTGTGGAAAGGGTGAATATGAAAGTATTCAGTATGCCCGCGGGAATCCGAGTATGCAATCAAGAAAACCTGTTTCTGGGTCAACTACCAAAGTATGTGGTGATTGGCATGGTGGATAATGAGGCCTTTTCGGGGTCTTATACACGGAACCCGTTCAATTTCAAACACAACGATGTAGAGTTCCTGGCTCTGTACATGGACGGTGAACAGATTCCCGCCAAACCTTTTCAACCAGACTTTGTAAGCGGCAACAGTGCCAGAGAATATTATAACCTGGTATTGGCCACTGGTAAGCATTTGAAGGATCAAGCTCTGTCTATCAGCCGTTCAGAGTTCTCGCAAGGATATACTCTTTTCGCTTTTGATCTAACCCCTGATCAAGAATGCGGTGATCATTTTTCATTAGTTAAAACTGGAAACATGAGATTTGAATTCCGCTTCCGCGTCCCTCTCCCTCGGACCGTCAATCTAATAGTATATGCGGTCTTTGACAACATCATCGAAATCAACCAGAGACGTAATGTTCTGTATGACTACTAATAAGCACCATGAATACAAAACAATTAACACAACTACTGTCCCAAGACCCCTACACCGAAAGATATTTCCGCGGTGTGCTGGCGTGTGATCAACTACCGGAAAAAAATAACGTCTTGCCGGCCATGTTTGTAGTGAATACTCACCGTCAAACCCAACCCGTAGAACACTGGCTGGGTATTTACCTCACAGAAGACGGAAATGGGGAGTTTTTTGATTCCTATGGAAATCCTCCGGACTTTATCTACTTCTCGAATGACATTTACCGTTTCTTAAGCAAAAACTGTAAACAAATCATTTACAATAACCGACAGCTTCAAAGTTGGTTCTCGGACAAATGCGGTCAACACTGCCTCTTCTATCTGCATCAGAGAGGAAAAGGTCTCCCGTACACCTCTGTAATAAAAAAGTATTCGGAGGACGTGAACAGTAATGACTCTATGGTCTCTAAATTTGTTTGTTCCTGGCTTCCTTCGCCGGGACTCTGTTTTTATCAGTACCCTTGCGTGCAAAGATCAGAGACCTGTAAATATTTCAATAGACGGTTAAAGGATGACCACACTCTGTAATGAGATAAAATTGTATTTAATAAACAAATAATTTTACAAATTAATAAGCAATCCATTCCAGTCTTTTTTTTCTCGGTTTCAGTCGGTAGGGGGTAACTTCTGTTTGATGAGCCGGGAGGGGGGCGGCGGGTGGCTTAAAACTTTCAAGGAGTTCTCTCGTTTCATCATTAGGTACGACAGAAAATGGAATGTTCAAACCGGCCATGGCGTTTACAAATTCCTTCCACCCCCGCGGTCTCCTATGTTCAGGTATTGTATGAGAAGCGGTCAGATTACGGACCAAATCCACCATGTTGGATCCGACCAAAGGTTTACCTTCTAACAACAGCTCTCCACGATTATTCCAAAACACGTGATGGGGATTAACGGACATTTTATGTAAAACAAATTCAACATTTTTCTTTGCTTTTACAGGCGCGCTTCTCAAAACCTCTTGCCAAACCTTGTCCTCAGACACTGTTCCAGGGCCCCCCTCGCCATTTTCTTCTTTTGGTAATACGAGCGTCAGACTGCTAGTTTCTTTATCGGCCTTTTTAACTAGAGTCAGATATCTCTGCAAGATAGAAGTGTAAAGCTTCACCTTCTCGTCAGCCCCTATATCACAGCTTTGCAGGACGTTTCTCATTTCTTTGTCCAGTTCAGTTTCCGTGGCACTCAAGAGATCGTTCGGGTTAGCGCTCTTTTGCTGAAAAAGAGACATCTGTTGCTGCGGGACCAAATACATTTTTTGAGCGTATTCCATGTTTATGCTCTAGAAGCTAATAAACTGGATATGAATGGCACGGCGACGCTTAAAAGAGCTCCCAAAAAGCCTCCTTTCTGGTTCAGAATAGCTTTCTTCTTTTTTAAGGTTAGTTTTCTGTCACTTATTTTTCTGACAGATGTTTTATGCTTCTTGAGTAGCTTAAACTGTTTGGGCGAAAGAGGTATATTACCTTTTAAAGTATTACAGGCTATTTCGGACAAAGCATTAATTAAATCGTCAGAAGAGGCGTTTATAAGAATTTTACGGCGGCGACAAGAGCAACGGAGTAAGGCCTTGAGAGGCTGTAGGTTTCTGCTTATTCTGGCCGACATGCTGACAGAATATGTAACTTTGACTCAGAACAGCTTCTTTTATCTTTTCACGGTGTACACGACCGGCCAATCGGGCGGAAAAAGACCTGTTCTTAAACGCAGTTCGTCTGGGGTCTGTGCCTTTAAATCAACTAAGAGATAGCCGTACGGTAGTTTTGTAGCATCTTCGAAAGCTTCCAAAAAGAACTTAACACGCCTCGGATACATTTGGCGTGCCAAGGTAGTAATCTGCAATTTGACCCTGGGGTTTTTAAAAAGAGTAATATAATTGGCGTTAAGATTAATCGTTCGGCTTTTCTTTCCTTGAAAGAATAAATTTTGAACCAAGTAAATGATAGACAGATTCCGATGATGAGTATTGTTATATCTATGGACAATAATATTGTACCAATAAAAAGGAAGAAGACGGAGACAGGTTCAAGGTAATAAACTTTAACAGGTCCTTTTTTTAGATTATACATTGCACAGTCTTATATTTTATGTCACTTCCTTTAAGCTCCCCAATACCCATAATTCCTTATCACTATGGAATCTCCAAAGGTCCAGACTACAATATACTACAAGTATATTTTGTGAAAGCCTTTTCTATTTCCTGGCTTTCGCTAGCCGATTCCATCAGATCATCTATAATGACCAAATTTATTTTCTCAGGAGGGAGAAGTTCGTCGTCGCATAAAGACTTTGGGAGCCCCTCAATAAATTTTAATTGCTGAAATTTAGCCAATAGCTCGTCGTACATTTTCTGCCAGCAACTATAAAACCAAATTATATTTTGAAAAGGATGAGACACAACGTGGTTCGAATGTTCCAATAATTTTTTCACATAATAGGATTTAAAGGAACAAGAGGGCCCCGAGATAATTTTAGCGAAGGGGTGTTGAAGGCGTGCGTCAAAATCTCTTTTAGTAGCCATAAGGTCTTGTGTTGTAATCTTTTAGGAGAACCCTCTTGTTATACACCACTCTGAATTTCTTCCTGAGTGGTCTGTTTTCTAAAGTGAAACGTTTTTTATTTCTATGGATCCGCTTACCGTGAACCAGTAACTCTTGAGGAGGGGCTTCATGAGACGTCACAAAATTCTGAACTAGATTGGTTAATGACTCGAGGTTTATAATTTTACCGGTTTTGTGATTGATGGTGATACCTTTTACCTTCATACATGTTTTGCCTTGTGCCGTTTTATACCCGTACGTCTTTGGACCGCCTGAAGCAAATTCAGTAATATAATCACCAAGATTTATCTCACTGGTGAGCTCTCCTAAATAGTCACCCAGAGGAGGATTGTACTGACCAGGCTGAGAAGTAAAAAATGACCGAGTCGGTGTCATGGTACAACACCCTTTCTCCCAGACGGTCCAGTAAATCGTACAACTCTAACCGGGCATAGGCCGTGGTGAAAGCAGCAATGACAACATTAACGCTACCAGGTAGGGTATACTTTTCATCGGTGTACTTCCATTGTATTTGAGCAATCTCATCGCCGATAAATTCAAAATAAGAAACATTATACTGTTTTGAGAAAATATATTGCAAGAATTCCTCACCGTCCTTGACTAAGCTAGTAGTGAGATGGAGAGGTTTTTGCCCAAATTTACCCCAAAGAGAATTTAAAAACAACTTTGAAATTTGTCTCTTAGCCGGATTTACGGCGATGTTATCGCAGTCCAATTGCACACCTTCCTTCTGATAATAATCTAAAATATAACGGTCTCGGGAAGCCTCATCCGTACACCAGGCAGGGTAGCCCGAGGCCTCCTGCTTGCCTTTTAGATGAAGCTTGATATAGTCTGAGAATAACTCAGAAGTACGTTCGGGGTAATGCCAAATCTCGTATACTTTTGAAACTTTATACCCTTTGTCAATGGCCTTTGCTATTTCCACACTGCACCAAGTACCGGTTAAAGCTCTCTCATCCTCTGTGTGACAACAGTCCACAGTCTGAGCTTCTATCTCTGCGCAGGTGCGACAGAGGGTGAACATTAATTTCCCACAAAACCTGAGAGGCAGGACTGGAAAATTGAGACCACGTGGAGGCTGGACGGTGGCTTTAATTAATCCAAAATACTGCCTGAGATCGTCAAACTGCTGAAAAATGATAGTGGGGTGACGGACCGGGTACATTTTTGGTTTATTCACAAACGGGTACAAGCTAGTGAAATCATAATAGTAAATCTGTTCGGGTCCCACTGCCTTGTGGTACAATTTTATGGCGTTGGTACGTCCGCCGAACAACGAGTCCCTCGGTTGTATACGCTGAGGGAAATCACAGTGTTTTAAGAAAGTTTGTAGCCTGAGGTCTTGTTTTTTCATCGTCTCCCAATCATGCTCCCAGAGCACGTGCACATCTAAATTAAATTTAGTCCTAAGTATTTCCAATTTTCTCATAAACTTTTGGTACATAACCGCACAAGTCATACCGGTTAAAGGATGGGTACTGTTAAAATCATAACATTCTGGACAGCCGTGATAAAAACAACCGGCAAATTCAAAGGCAGTCGGAATACCTTTAACTACGGCATAGCCGTCAAGATAAAAGGAACCCTTCTTTACTTCCCCAAGGTTTAGAGCGTGTCGAATGTTCAATTTTTCTGTTTCACAGAGATACAATAACCATTGAATAGATGCGTTCGAATAGTTTTTCTGACTACTACTGTAATGGTCAGAAGGAATGCTGACAGACTTTGGAGGCATACAGTTTTGCCTGTACATGGCCATACATAGAGATGCCAGGGTCATGCATTGAAACGGGTCAATATTGCCAATTTTGATGACCTCGTCTCTGAATTTAATGCATGCTGTTCTAAGAATTTCGACGTCATTTTTACAATAAAAAGCCATCTCCTCTTTAAAATTAAAAACACCATGCTTGACACTGTCGTACCAAGTAAAAAATTCTTCTTTTTCTTTGGTCATCATGCTCTGAACACCGTAGCATTCAGGTTCAGGGTAGGGGCTGATATAATTCTGATTTTCAGCCATTGAAGAAATGGGGGAAATAACCTTTTGTGGCTTCAAACCCCATGGCTTTAGGCATGGCACTCAATTTCATTGTTAAAAAATTCAAAGAATCTATAAAACGTAATTGATAACCATCATCTGTGAAACACATCAGCTTATTTCCTTGAGTAGTAACACTAGGGTTCACACCATTTTCAAGCAAATACTTCATTAAAAAGTACCCATCGTAACCTTTTGAATTGTGAGCTATGAAGGTATAGCCTTGATACTTGGGGCGACGGTATCTGGCAAAGAACTGGTGTACACAATCTTCACCCGCCCAGAGCCAGGATTTACCCCGCAAGGACTTACAGTATATGTAATTAGGAATGTGCACACCCGTTTCTTGCCGACTTTCAAAATCCATAAGATACGTATTTCTCACAACGATCCTCAGACTTCAAGGTTTCTATAAAGCACTGATGGTTTTCTGCATCATTTTCAATTTTTGCTTTACAAACCCGGCATTCCTTGGGCTGACATTTATGGGGTTTTGAAGCGCCATTCACTGTGTAAGTTTTGTAACACAGGGGACACATTTTTGCCGTGTCACAGGTCGCTTCCATATCGTTGGTCTTATCATTAAATTTAGGAATCGTATGCTGAATAAAACAAAATTGGGACCGGCACACCACACTTGACAAGTTCTTCAGGGATCGGACGGCAATCTGGGGAGAAACAGACGTTGCAGTGACCTTCACAACGATGACTAAGGATGGCGTGGTAGCTTGTGTAACAGTATTCGCACAAGTATTTCACCCCCAGAAACCCCTTTAAATTCAAAATACCGTAGTAATGGTTATCGTGTAAAAACATAAAATAGGTTTTGGGGTTTCTACCTCGGGAGCTTTCAAATTTTAAAAATTTCTCATTTCTTAGACACCTGTACCAGACAACAATTTTAATACCTAGCAAGTTTTCAAATTTATGAACGTCCGCAAAGGACACTTTTTCATCCTCAGATAATCCAGCCCTGCTCTGAAGGTTATACGCTTCACGCATGCATAACTGTGGGTTTTTCATGTACCGGTCCTCCATTAGGCTAAGCAGACAAAAGGCAAAACAGAGCTGATTCCCGTAATTATAAGAAATAATTAAATGCCTCATTTTCTTTCTAACTATTTCATGATTGAGTAGAGATGAGACCTTGCGAGAGCCACGAGCGCCCCCACTAGGTGCCCGAACAATCTGGGTGACTAGCATCAGAGACTCATCAGCTAGCACACTCGCATGACTCTGAAGAAGATTCTCTATCCGATGAAGAAAATCGTCTACATTAATATTAGAGCCATTCATCTGTATAAAAATGCTGATAGGTAATGAATCAGCAAGCAATTCTAGCTGTACAACATCTTGCGGATTTAAAGTACCTGAAAAACTATCCAGAATTCTTTGCAGCGTCTCATGAATACTGTTAAACACCTCCTCATAAGACTCTAGTTCATAGGCATCGGCGAAATTTAAGGGGTGTCTTATTTCAGTGTGATTAAAAGCAGGTCTATCGATCTGCTGAAAACCACCCTGACCGTCGTTACTAGAGACAACAGAGGGCCCGGCCATGCCTAAAGTAGACGAGGGTGAAGGTTTAGATACCACAGGACCACCGGACATAACTGGCGCGACTGAAGGGGTAACCACAAATGGCGGGGCAATAGAGGCTGAGGAAGCAGTGACTGAAACAGAGGGCGATATTGAAGCCGAGGGGGGAGAAGGGATAGAAGCAGAGGGCAAGACTGGAGCAGGGGAGACAGAGGGTGCAGAAGGGGTAGAAACAGAGGGCAAGACTGGAGCAGAGGATGCAGAAGGGATAGCTGAAATAAAAGAAACAGAGGGCAAGACTGGAGCAGAGGTGTTAGCAACTGGTGCTGAAGCAGAAGGGGTCAAGACTGTAGCAGAGGGGGCAGCATTTACAGAACCCAACGTGTTTGTTAAACCATGACCCGTTTGAGCATTCACATTTTCATTCAAAGACCGCTGAATCCTTTCTAACAAGTTATTTAATGTTTGCATTTCATCGGGGGTGGCTACTGGACGTAGGGCTTCTAAAAGGCTATCAAGCTGGTCAAAGTCGATGGGAGTGGTAACAGGTGAAGGAACTCTCATGGTCGCTATTATATTATTCATTTAGAACATGTTTTGATTTTGCCAATTAATATATTCCAATTCATTAAAATATCGGGGTGGTGGAGTAGGAATTTTTGGGGGCCGAATAGAATAACTAAGTTCATTCACCATGTCATGCAATAACCCAGCATTTTGAGAACCGCTTTCAGCGTCCAAGTCCTCAATTGCACGCCTTTTGCCAGACATTATTTGGGGAACAAGTTTTCTAAAATTGCATACAATAAAATAACCTTTTCAAGTATATCTGGAGACAGGGATGAAGAGTTTTGAAAAATCAACAGCGATCGTTCGATTTCAGCCTTCAGCTCAGCAGCCTTAGCAGCAGGATCAAATCTTTCAGGTTCACCGATTATTTGGGTGAGAGGTCCGTGTGATGATGCAAACGACGGTGATCCCCCGAGTATCTGAGTAAGTAAGCCTGGAGAGGCAGGTTCTGAAAAAAAAAACAAGCAAGACTAAGTTTTCTTTAAAAATAAACATTTGCCGCGCACTCTCACAAATAGTTCAACTTACCGGGCTGCGTGAATGAAATGTTCAATAGTAGACTGTCCGAGGGCCTTTGCGCCGATTCTAGAGGCTGACTGGAAACTTCGGAAAAATTACCACTCTGAGGCAGGATTTTTATTCTCAAAAAGACAATCTGTGGCCGCTATTAAATCCTCCAATTGCGAACTAGTTAGATTCTAAAATATAAAAGACTAGGTTTGTACGTACTTAAAGACAATTACATTAAAAAGTAATCTGCCAGAACGTTCTTATAATTTTGTGCATTTTCATTAAAAGTAATTAGCATGAAATGTACATACTTAAAGAGATTAAAAGTATTAATTCGGCGGTCTTATAAGCAACATTTTGATTTAAAAGTACGGCCGAAAGAAGATCTGACTCACTTTTTGAACAGCCAACCGGACAGAAATAAGAAAAATACCACATTTATAAACTCTGTGTGTTACGACTAGGTACAGTTTTTTCATTTAAAAAGCAGAAAATCCCCAACTCATCGCCGGAACTATCTGATTTATAAAAGAATATCATTTCAACAGTTTGAAGAGACGGTCGATAATCTACACTTAACCTCAATCACAAAAGTATTTTTGCCATGCCAGCCATTGCGGAAGAAAAAAGCAAAAAACGTCTACCTTTTAAAAAAGCTCGTAGAGAAACTTGGATTGCTGGAACAGTTATTGTGTTAATAGACGCAAAGCGGGACACTTTATGCCGGCATCGGGCTCTGTACCGCCTTGGAAGGGCGGAGCGAAACATTTCGGGCATTTGGGAGAGAGCTCATAGGTTCAGAGTTGTTGATGTTCCGCCTCTAAGGGGTGGGGAGACCCTGGTAGCGGGAATAAGCTTCATTCAAACACTCGCTGCTATAAGGTTCACATCTAAGCAGATAGGAAAAAGATTAACCTTTTATGTTTAACCGAGAGATCGTTGTGCTAAACGCCACGTGTATTTTAAAGTTAATAGACTGTAAATGTGAAACGAGGTTAAAATACAGTATCGGAAAGACCCGTTTCTTAGATCGCCACGTGTATTTTAAAGTTGATATACTGTAAATGTGAAACGAGGTCAATTTGACATTTACCCGATTAATGAGGCTAAAATACAGTATCGGAAAGATCCGCGTTTGTACTCGGAATATAAACAACTTTTTTTTATCAAGTACCATACGACAGCGAGACCATTTTTAATAACTTTTCTTTCGAGCTTTTAAAGATAATTGTGAATAGAAGAGAGAGTCGTTAGTGGAAAATATTTCATTTAATAACTTTGTTCTTAGACCATAGAAATGTGAAAACGTCTGACATTTAAAATGGAACACATGGGAAAGAAGCTTAGTGTTTAATGAGCTTTCAACCCTATGAATAGCTGGGGCTTCTTTAATAATCGTATGATTTTCCGATTTCATCTATAATAATAAAAGGCAAAGCCCTCACTGACTGACTGACTGACTGACTGACTGACTGACTCACTGACTCACTCATCACTAATTCTCCAACTTCCCGTGTAGGTGGAAGGCTGAAATT